>NW_019174648.1:715448-755448 GCF_002260705.1 Seriola dumerili
CCCCCCCCCCCCCCGAAGGGAATACATGTCAGCACCGGACACTGAAGCAGCATAAAGAGACCGTTCACCCAGGAGAGTGTAAATCACAACAGGAGACGAAAAGCTAGTTTAAAATACTATTATTATTATTTATGGTACTTTTTTCTCACATGAGTGTTTTTGCAGTTACAAAAAGTTACAGTTACTGGTCCAACAAGCAACTTCTTCTCTCTCTCAAGTCAATAAGTTTCCAGTCGGTTTAGAAAACGGCTGTTATAATACAAGAATACACATAGTATGTACAAAACAAAACAAAAATTAACAGGTATCTCATGTTCAGGGTCGTTTGGTATTAGAACAGCAGGAATCACCTCACAAACAAACTGAGGGAATGAACAAAAACCAAGTGTGAAACTGTAACTTTTAATGAACTTCAAAGCGGGAGATGTGTTGCTTCTGAACAGAGCGGTTAACCAGTGACACTGATAACGCAGAAAATGACAAAGGTGTCTGTGTTTTCACTTAACTTCACCTTTCAACAGCCAAAATATACACGTTTCCTCTTCCAAATCCCTCCCATCACTCGTTGAGCTGCAGTGTTTTTAAACTTGATTTACTCAGACAGGCGGAGCTGAACTCTGTCCCGGCCCCACGGTTTAGGATAGCGGTTAAAGCTCGGGAGACTTTGGCAAGATCACAAATCACAAGACGTCATGGGAGGTAAGTGCAGATAGCGGTTATTTAAAGTTTAATGGAACGGGTGTGATGGTGGATAATTAACCCGAATGACAGGAATCTGCCCTTGTGTTTAAATTCCTTTTCAGTAAAGTTAATGATCAAGTTTCAAAAAACTATTTAACTCAAGTTTTAAAGGAACAGTTTGGCACTTTGGGATAAAAATTTATTCACTATCTTGCTGAGAGTAAGACGAGAAGCAGCCAGTTAGCTTAGCTTAGCATAAAGACTGGAAACAGAGGGAAACAGCTAGCCTGACTGTCATTTTTACACTTTGGTTTCTGAATGGATTAAACGCACAAGAGTGAGCTGTAACAATTAATAGATGAGCTGATGCAAAGAAAACGTATTTCCAATATTATCTTTTCTGATGTTTTAAAGACCAAACGATTAATCGATTAAGTTAAGAAAATAATCAGCAGATTAATGATAACAAAAATGATCTTTAGTTGCAGTTTTAAAGCAAAATATATCATGTTAATTAGTGAGCTTTAGCTTTAACCCTTAAACAGAGCCAGGCTAGCTGTTTCCCCCTGATTCCACTCTTTATGCTAAGCTAATATGTAGCTTCATATTGAGCGTGATGTCCAGCTTCTCGTCCAACTCTCAGTAAGAAACTTTTTTTTTTTCCTCTCAAACATCAGTCTTCAGTGAATATGAACTTCAGGATTTAAATGTCAGACAGAGTTCGGGGCCAAAAATGTTAAAAAAACAAACAAAACAAAACAACATTTTTTTAAACTTCACCGGACACTGGAACAAGCTCAACAACAAAAAACTGCAACTCCTCAGGATTCATTCCCGATCTAAATATACAGTAAACTTCGACTCTCCCTGGTCTTTTCGTTCATCTTTTACAACCGATTCCAGTCACTTCAAAAAGGGAAACTCATTATATACACATCGTATACATTATAAACACAAGTGTCTTCTGTACATAACAATCATTACGTGACAGTATAACGAGTTGGTGGAGTGTCAAACTCCACACAGTAAGACATGTTACAGCCGTAGACGTTACAGTAACGAGGAATACAAAGTGATATGATGCTAGATAATACAGTATATGTGTTTCTGAATGCAGGTGTCAGCGAGAGACTTTATACATGTAGCTAACTTCCCAGTGACAGTTAATAATGCTGCAAACGGCATGTCATTAAACTTTAGTGTTGTTAACGGAAACTCTTTCTTAGTGTGAAGCACCGAGAAAAACAAAAAGAGCTCTCCTTCGATTCTCTGAACCAGGAGATTTAAATACAAAAGAAAACAACAACAACAACAAAAAAAAAAATTAAAAAATAAGCAGCGTCTTACTGACACATTCATCAAGCGAAAATGTCTTTGGCAACATAGTGTGTGGTAAGGCATGAGCACAGTTTTACAGTACGTGTTTCAGGCACACAATGTGAAGCAAAGGGTGAAAGGTGTAGTGTGGAAACATCGCTTCAGTCTTTAACTCGGGTTTCTCACAAACAAGGATCTCCGCGATCCGATCGTCGCCATTCTCCGTCCGTCAAACGTCCTCTCTGCTCTCCGATCACAGCTCTGCAGACGAGCCGTCGATATGTTTCTGTTGTAGCTGGTGATTTATCTGATTTCTCAAGTCTGGAGTTGATGAAGACAACATGTTCTGCTCCTCAGATCCAACTTTCTTCTTCTTCTTCTTCTTCTTAGTGTCCGGCGCTGGACTTGTGCTTCTTTTGGTCTCTGTTATCTTTGCTAATCCTCAAGAGGAACAGTTTTGGACATTTTTGGGATGCTCAATATGAAGCTAAAGCCAGGAGATGGTTAGCTTAGCTTAGCATAAGGACTCCAGGATGTCACTGTGACCAGCCAACAAAGAGTCTGGCACATACACATGTTAAACTGAGCATTTAGAGGTGCTCCTGGGCTGATTTTCTTAGCTTTTGGACTGAGACATGCTAGCTGTTTCCCCTGGTTTTCATGCTTTGTGCTAAGCTAAGCTAATCAGCTGCTTGCTGTAGCTTCAGATATGAGAGTGGGATTGCATCAAAAGTCGAACTTCCTTCAAGAAACTCAACAAACATTTTTGACCGTATGTTTAAACTCTGTTTGGTCTGGTCTTCGTTTTTGTTTCGACGTTGAAACTGATTCAGAACACAGTAAATGGGACCTTTCTTCTTCATATCTTAAGTCAATAATGTCCGTATCCCATCGACATCCCCATACCCATTCCCAGCCCCAGCCCCAGACTCTCCCTCAGCCCCCTCAGCTGCTCCTCCCCCAGCCGGATCTTGTCCTCCAGCTGCCTCTGCTCCACCAGCAGAGCGGCCTTCATCTTCACAAAGTGACTGCGGAGGAAAGAAGACAAGAGATACACATTAGAAAACATGCGTCTCTACTTCCACTACAGTGCATGATGGCGTTGTGGTGTTTTTCTACCTGTAGTCTCTGTGCTGTTCGGGGGACAGGCAGCGGGCCAGCACCCGGCTGACGGCCTGCTCTCTGCGGTCAACGTGGTCCTTCAGGTCCTGGGCCTCCGACAGCTGCCTCATGAGCTGACGCTTCTTCTCCAGCAGGGGGAGCTAGAGCGCAGAGAGAGAGAGAGAGAGAGAGAGAGAGTTTGTTGACTCTTCTTGAAAGACCTTTTAATCTTCCCTTTTTTTGTCTCTTAACGTTCAATCCCTCCTATTATTGATCATCACAACCATTCTTACTATATTGGAATTCTTAGTATTATATAAAGTGCCGGCTTCTGCCCCCTTTGATCACTTGACATCATCAATATTTCAGTCCTAGTTGATGTGGCGACTGCAAGTCTTCATCAAGATTAGATGAAGCTCACGATAATTTCAAACGTTGTGTATTAACTCTCCCTCTGTCCCTCGCCTCCTCACCCTCTCGTGATGCTCCGTCTCGGGGTCCAGCGTGTCCAGCGTGGTCTCCACTCTCAGCAGCCTCCCGGACAGCGACAGCAGCAGGCTGACCACCTTGTCCAGGTCGCCGATGAACATGCGGAACTTGTCCACCTCGTTGGGCTTACACACCGACACCACCATGCTCTCCACCTGAGGACGCCGACAGGGACACGGTTCAGTACGACGTGTTGGTCACAATTTTCAACATTCAAGTTGTTTATCAAGCAGAAATATCAGCTTGTAAAATCTTTTCTCAGTTTTATGACCTTGGACTCACTGGAGTTTTTCTATTTTCTCATATTTTATAGAATAAATGATGAATGTTGTTCATCTATTAGTAAACAAACACCAGCTGCAGCTCTTAAAATAGACTAATGAGGAAGCAATAGAGCCGGTATGTGAGGTGCGTCTGTCAGGGCAAGTGTCTCCCCACCTCCTCCCCCAGCTGAGCGTTGGCTCTGATGTCTTCCTGCAGCCCCCTCTGAGCTTCTCTCAGCACGCCCAGCTTCTTGCGGAGGCTCTCCATCAGCTGTCTCTGCTCGACACAAACGGAGAATTGTTTCAACGCCACAAAATGAAAAACAACACGCAACACATGTCTGTCAAAGTGTCATGGTAACTCTGACAAAGCGGTGAGACAGCAGCCGCCGGCGCTACCTTGTACGTGAGCTCGTCGTCGTCCCTCTCTCTGTTATCGGTGAAGTCCTTCATCTGCGAGAGGAGCTGAGCCTTGGCTGCAGACGTGCTGTAGTAGGACGAACAGCTGGAGCTCGCACCAGACCGCCTGGGGGGGGGGGAGTTTATTTTATTTACACAACGATAAAAACACAAGAAACAAGACACACGGCTGTAAAATACAGCGATTACAAAAGTACATAAATAAGAGATGCAATCAATTATCCGGGCAAAGTGTGACACAAAAAGAAAAACAAAGGGGCATGTGGGAAACATCTCAACTCCAAACAAGGAAATAAATAAGACGAGAAGCCGAGAGGAAAGACAAAGACGTGACGAAACTGCGGGAGTTTACAGTGAAGATGATCAGGAGAAAAACAAAAAACATCTGTGAAGACACAAAGAATATAGAGTCGTTTTCCACTGATCATCTAAACTGAGCCCCGTCTTTTTGTCCTGTTTGGCAGCAGCTACATATCTGGCACCTGTGTCTGCAGAAAGAAAAAAAAAACATTTGTAAAGTTATCCGAAAGAGAACAAAAAAAGAAAAGAGAACTGGCTGCAGTGAGGTGCTCTGGAAAGGTTGTGGGAAAGAAGGAATGAGATTAGTGACAAGAACAGTTAGGTCTTGTACAAATCAAATGGTGTGTGTAATTAATGCACGGCACACAGCACACACACACACACACACACACACACACACACACACACACACACACACACACACACACACACACACACACTCCACCTCCTCCTCCCTCCTCACCTGTCCAAGCTGTCTGTGTTGGGCTCCATGGTTTGGTAGGCTCCTCTCCAGCTCTCCGTGCCCGACTCTCCTTCACTGCTTTGGGGGAACAGCTCCTCCAGGCTCAGCCTCTCTCTGCCGCTCTCCCCGGTCTCCAGCTCCTCCTCCAGGGAGCCGCTCTCCGCCCTGGTCCGGCGCGACGGCGAGGCCTCAGAATCCGGTAAGGTGTCGATGTCCGTCTCCAGGACGGTGACCGGCAGCGCGAAGCACGGGAGCTCGCTGGTGATCGGCTCAGCCTCCGCCGGGAGCTCCTCCTCCTGGAAATCGTCGATGTCAGTCTCCATCGGGACGTCCAGGTCGGCCTCCAGGCTGTGCACGGGACTCGGGCTGAGGGTCGTCTCGGATTCGGCTCCTGGTTCTGGGATCTTCTGCCGCTCTTCGGTCTGGAAGCCTCTGCTCATACGGAGCTGTTGCTGCTGCTCATAGTCCATGGTGAAGTAGGACTCAGGAGGGAAAACCCCACCAACACCTCCGTTTTGTATTTCAGGAGGAAGTGCTGTGTCGCTATGAACTCTGGGAGATGAGGATCTCTCCCACTCGGCTCCAGGTCTCACGTTGTGCTGCTGCTTGTGAGGTTTCACTGTTATCCGGTCCTGGTCTGGACCGTGGCCGACGTAAACCTCCGAGAAACTGCAGAGACACAGACGATCGATTAATCAAATACAGAAATAACACGTGTCAATTAACAAACTGTTGAAATTAATTTACTCATTTATAGTTATTTTCCTCCCGTCTCACCTGCTCGTGTCTGTTGGTGGCGGTAGAGACGACACAAACTCCACCCTCTCCTGCTGTCCTCCGTACGAGCTCCTCAGGTTCCCCTCCCTCTCTCTCTGGGGCGGGGCCACCGGTCTGAAGGACCGTCTGGAGAACATAGGACTGGGTGGAGCAACAGTAAAGGACCGCTCCTGAAACTGAGCCTCGCCCTGATTGGACGGGGCGTGGGGGAAAGGGTGTTCCTGGGTTTGGGTTTGGTGGCAGCTGCAGCGGGGGCAGCCCTCCGCCACTTCCTGCCGCTCCGGGGGAAGACTGTACGACCTCTGCCTGGACGTATCAGCAGGAGGGATGTATGAGGAGGAGTGAGTCGGATAGTGTCCGTCTGCGGCGCCGAAGGAGGGAGGGATGGCTTGAGGAGCAGTAGATGAAGAGGAGGAGGAGGTGGAGGAGGGAGAGGAGGGGAACAGGGTGTGGTGAGATGCGCGCCTGCGGTGGAACTGCTCCCACTTCGGGGGCGGCGGTCTCGGGGGAGGCGGCGTCTTCTTCCTGTTTTGCCTGGCAGTGCTTGCTGCTTCTCCTCCCCTGACCCCGCCCGCTCCCTCCTCCACCTCGCTCAGGGTCTGACTGGTCGCTACGGAAATCGACGGCGACCAGCGGTGGCTGCTGTCGAAGCGGAGGTCATTTTCGGACATGGCTCGCCCCCGGAGCGCAAGAGGAGCCGGCGGCGGAGCGAACGCGTAGCCGTTGCGGTCGGCGCTGCCCCATCGGCTCTGGTGGGGGGGCTGCTGGTGCTGACTGACGCTCTCTGGTGGTCTGGACTCCCGTCTCCAGCTTGGGTAGTCCCTGTGATGGAGCGACAGAGTCAATAAACAAATACAGAACAAATCAATCCGTCTATCTATCTTGCTATAACATTAAAGGAATAGTTCAACATTTGGAGACTCAACCAACGATGCCCTTATAAAGCAGATTAGCTGGTTATGTGTGTTAAACCCTTAATAATCAATAACTAAAGATGATTCCTCTCATAGACTGAATCTGGCAACCCACACTGAACGATCCCTTTCAATATCAATTATTAAAATCCTCATTAAATGGTTTAAAACAAGTCAAAAACTGGCAATCACCTTTTGAGCACAGAAAAATAACAAAATACCCAGAATTCTCATTCAAAGTAAAGAAAACTGTTCTTAATTTTGGCCGGTGACTGTGTATTCAGTGTATTCACGTAGGACCCCACCGCTCACCGGACACAGCTGGGTTTTCAGAGCCTTGACGGATGAGTGGCAGAACATTTCCTTTAGAGAAAGTGGTTAAATTACAGTCTGTGTTTCCCTTATTGCATCCCAGGCTCAGTCAACTGTTTCTGTCTCAGGTCAAATACGAGTGGAGGCCCCCCTTTACGAGCCATGCATGTCCCGAAAGCCCCCCTGCATGCTAACGTACAGGAATCACCACCCAACCACATATCATTATGGTCACATTTTAAGCATGGATGATTGCTCTGCACACTTAGACCTCATTATAGTCAAATCACAGCCAGGCATGACTGAGCGGGGTTTCCGCCTGCCAGTGCACAATGGGCCGACCCCACCTAGTGTCTCTGGAGACTCACTTAGAGACAATCAGACAGAGATGGAGCGAGTGTGTGTCAGCGCTGCCATGTCAGAGAGGCAGAGTCACAAATCTAGAAGATCATCAAGTCAGAAACGAGACGTTTATATGAATGTGTGCGTCTGCGTTTGCACTCTGTGGTTGAGAAAGGAAGTGGCTCACCTCTCCGTCAGGCTGTACTTCCTGTTGAGCTTGGTCGTTTCCTGTTGCCGGGCGGGATACGTCTGTGGAAGAGATTTAAGGCCGGTTAATAACAGCAAAGGAATGAAGGAAGGCTTCAGTCTGGTCTGCAAAGTGTTGGTCAGCACACTTTCACGCTGAAGGGAAGTGGGTGTGTCCCTCCACCCTGCAGTACACTTCAGTGGTGATAAGGCTCATGGGGTGGGGGCATTTTCTGCTGAATCTGAACAATTTCATGCCAAAAACCCGTAAACCGCCTCTTTACCTTCATATCAATATCTTTAAAAACACGTTATTTGTGACTTCTCTTCTCTAAAATTGTTTTATTTTCTATCATATAGTCTTTGATGTCGACTGATTCAAATTGGATTAAAAAAATCCAACAAATATTCACATTTGAGAAAGTGGCACCGGTTAAGTTTTTGGCATTTTTGCTTAAAAACAGCAATTAATTGATTATCAAAATGGTTGCCAATTAATTTTCTGTCAATTAATCATTTCTTGTTTCAGCTTTATCTTTATCTTGTTGCATCCTTGCGTTTAAATTTTAATACAGCTCAGTCGTGTTTGTATTTTATTTCACTCCACGCTTCGCTTTCTGTTTACCACTTTGTATCTTGACGGAATGATCCAGTCCACTCAATAGCCTTCTTCCCGAGCTTTCAACTGCACTGGATGCAGTTAAAAGTTATGATTATTTTGTATATTTTATATTTCAAAACGTCATTGTGAATGTATGTGGGTCAATGTGGAGACTGAAAGAGTTACTGTGGACGATATATCGTTTTTTTAAACTCACAAATATCAATAATATCAGTGTTGGCCAAAGAATCCAGTATCTGTGTGGCTACAGTGAGCACTACTGTTATCATTATCAAACACAGACGTTCTTTTAACTCATTTAAATTGACCTGTAGCATCTAAAACCTCATAGAAAAAGACTAAAACTTCCCACTGAACCCAAGTCACCAGGACAGACAGATAAAGAAAGAGGAAAAAGAAACGAGTGCAGCAGCAGGAAGTCTGACGGCTTTGTTTCCAGAGTTTCTGATAAAGTTATTTGTTGTTGATCTAAGAACTAATACGAGGTTTTACTCATTACGGCTGCGGCACAGGATACGTCTGTACAATGCATTGGGTTATTACCCCACCGGTGGAATGCTGAACGAACTCATTGCACTCTCATCACCGCTCAGAGATACAAGCAGCCAGTAGATCCGCACACAAGAGGCAGGGATCGGCTGCACAAACACACCGGTGGGGCCCCCGCACACGCACACACACGCACACACACACACACACTGATTCCTGTGCAGAGATATTTTCTGACCGTCTGTGATGCAAACCTGAACCTTCAGCTGGTATTTCTGTTGGAGAGGTGGGATGAATTTAACATATTTGGCCGTCGCCTGTTGTAAACAGAGCGCAAAATCCATTAAATGGTAACGACTGATAATAAGCTCAAGTACCTGGATGTGGCAGTTCTTCATTTAAAGTCACTGTCTCTTGGGCTTTAAAAAGTGCATTAAGTAATTCATGGCTTCTTCTGGCTTCTATTGGTGAATACCAGGAATTAAAGCTTCCATACTTGGGCAAACGCCGGACTGTTTCTTGGCGTAGAGCAGAGACTTCTGGGGCATTTTGCTAAAACGACCGAAATCTTTAAATAACCCTTTAACCGACTAACAAAACATACACCTTAAATCCAATATATTAATGAGCACTGTGAAAGTGTTTCATTTTGATTATAATGACCATCACGCACGAAATGTTTTCCGCAGGGATCTAAATAAAATGAATGTCCTCTGGGAAAAGGGCAAATTGCATCAAAGTGTAGATTTAATGTTCATGTAATGAGGTGAGATGTGAAAAAAAATAATCAAATCTAATAGTCTTAAATTTTTGCCAAAAACAATTCAACTTAACTATTTCCAAATATTTCTGAAAAGCAGCTGTGCTTCTCCAGCGAGAGCCCAACTGAGTGACAGACCATGAATAATAATATTATTATAATATTATAATATTATTTTGACAATCAGTTTCCTTCCTCTTTCCAAATGATATGAACGCACACACGTTGCTGAATGTACCTCATTCAAAATGGGATCATGCGTGTGAGACTGTTCTTACATGTACACCTTGATAGGTGTGTGTTTCCTTTTGGATAAGTGCGTTTCCATGTGTGTGTGTGTGTGTGTGCCTCTGCAGAAGGTCTTATCACAGCTTTGTAGTCCATCCAACACATCTGTTATTGTTAAAGATATTGGAACGTCGTCAGCAGCAGATATGAAACAAAAATTCCACGCTTGAGGTTATCGCTGTGGCATCACGCTAACAACCTTTCATTTGAAACGGAGCCCAACATGGAGGAAGCCAGGGTTCAAGGCCCCCCCCCCGAGGCTAAAGCGCGCCGAAAACCCACACGAAAACAACAACACAGTGTCAGTTTGGACCAAATATCTGCTGAACTGAAGACGCATTTAGTCCAAAACAAACGTCAGTTTGGCTTTGCTCAGCGTTAACCGATAAGGTTACTAATAGGTTGAAGTTCACAGGAGTTTCTTAAGTTCGGACGAAGGGGCTGCACCCCCTGCCAAGTAACTTGAATCAATTTGTGGTAAAGAGGTAACCCAAAGCTGCTATTATCGCTTACACAAGTGTCCGCCGCTGTTGCCCAATCTCCCTCAGTTCCATGAACTATTTCAGTGATCCGCTGAATTTTCAATGAGAATTTCAGACTTTCACCACACGCGGGACGCAAGGTTCAACTTCAAACCAACCATTCAGCCGCGGAGTACTTGGACCAAGTGGACCACTTAGCTCCAACATCCAAGAGGGGCCACTCAATCCCTTTTCTGGTGCTGGTTTAAAGAACCAAGATAGTTTTCAGTCTCCAGTGGTTGTTCCAGCTCGGTCCAAACCCACAGTCTGATTTCACTGCAAAGTTTAACTTTCACTCTGAAAGGCGTTGCTTGGTTTCAGTGCTGCTGGGGCACAGGCTGTTATTTAGCTTAGCATGCCTGCTGCTGGAAATTGGTTTTGAGGCCAGCAGGCTTGTAAACATAGTTGTTAATGGATGTAGTTAGAACCTCTAACATGTCGATATGGACTGATGCCTTGACTTTTTTCGGGACTTTTACTTGAATACAGAAATAAAGTTATAAGTAATGTTGATAATAATGTTTTGGCTGTAGCTCATGTAAGAGAAGATCGATACCACTTTGTTATCTGTTAAGCCGTTAAGTGTGTAGCTTAGTTTAGCATAAAGACTGAAAACAGTGTAAAAAAAACAACTTGTAAAATGACAATTTGTGGTTTTACAGTGGGTGCAGGACAAAGTAGATATAACCTGTGAATTCGGGACAGAAACAAATCAAATATACTACTATACAGCATAAAACATGGATGCCCAAATAAATGGACTGTACGTACACCACACTTCACTGACCTCCACCAGATGCTATAGTCCCATAAAATATCCTTCACATACTGTAGTAGCTTTTTATAAGAAGAACGTTTTGATTTAATCCATCTGAGAAATAAGTAGAAAACGCCTACAGCCTGTTTTTAAAGCTTCGGCCCGACTCTCACTGAACATGCGTGAAGCCAGAATGAGACTGACCCACTCTCTTTGTCTATAAACCTGACAAAGTCCAGTTTATAATCCAGATCCCAGGACAACACACTCCTGCTGAGAGCTAACCTGGCAACCCCTGACTCCTTCATGAACCTCATAAATACAGTGTGTCTTTCACCAATGGTGTAACAGGAACAGGCTTGTGTTTGTGAGCGCTCTCTTACCTCTGTAGGCGTGTAGCTCCTTGCTGTGTATCCCTGGTGCTGAGGTGGATGGTTCCCCAGGTGCTGAGAGGTGTTGTTGACCGGGTAAAAAGCCGACCGCGGGACTTGATTCTGGGTTTGGCTGTGGGAGAACGCCTGAGGCTTGGGCTGGAAGTTGTGGAAGCTGTCTTGATGGTTTTCTTTGATGGCAGAATTGCCGTAAAACTCGTGATGTGAGGCGAGCTGGGCTTCTTCTTCTTCCCTTTCCTTTTCTCTTTCCCTCTCCAGCTCTTTCTCTCTTTCTGCCTTGAGTCGTTCCTTCTCTCTGGCCCTCTCCATCTCTTTTTCTCTCTCTAGCTCAAGCTCCCTCTCGCTTTCCCTTTCCCACTGTCTCACCCTCTCCTCTCGCTCCTTCTCCCGCTGAATCTCCCTCAGCTTTGCCCTCTCAGTTTCTAATTCCCTCTCTTGCCTTTCCTTCTCCTGCTGCCTCTCCGATTCTCTCAACCTCTCCTCCCGTTCCCTTGCCCTCTTCTCCCTCTCCCTCACCTGTTCCCTCTCCTTCTCTTTCTGCCTCTCCCTGCTGGTACTAACAGACTGCCTCCTGGTCTCCATGGTGTTTGGCAGGGAGCTCTGCTGCTGAAGTCCCCCCTGGTAGGAGTATCTCCTTTGGTTTGGGTGCAGACCGAGCTCCCCTCCCTGCTGCTCAGAGTGGTTGGGGTGTTTTTTCTGCCGACGACTGAACAAACTCAAAACATTTGACCCAGACACGCCTTTGCTTGTCTCCTCGAAGAACTTCATCCTATCTGCAAATGGAAGGATATCAGTCTCTTCCATCCGAGAACATGAAGAGGAGCGACTGTAGGAGGAGGAGGTAAAAGCACAAACCCCATGCCGGGACCCTGTTACCCCCAACACCCTCTCACCCAGGACTCTACACCGTCGGTCTGGTTCTGGTTCTGGTTCTGGCTGGAGTTTATGCTCGGGGGTCCAACGCCAGCGGCGGGCTTTGCCGGCAGGAGCTGGCTCTTCCACGACTCGGATGCCGACACCAAAACTGGGCACGCCTGGGTCCAGAATCTGGACAGACCTGGACACGTTGTTGTTTTGAGTGTAGGTTGTTGACTGAGGCTGAGTTGGCGAAGCATCGTGGATTGATTCAGTGGAAGGGTTTGATTTCTCGACTGGTGCTGTCGTCCTGAGATCTTGGGGGCTTACAGGTGAGGCAAATGCAACTTTGGTACTCCTTTCCTGGGCGGGCACACCTGCGTCTGTCTCCTCTTCATGGAGATCTGGACCCTCCTCCTGGACAGTCTCCCCACTACAGAGCAACCCCCCTGGGCCACGGCTGCTCTGAAGCTGGGCCTTTTTCCTCTGGATCTCATTGCGGAGGTTGGTAGCAAATCGCTCACTGCGGCGACGGTTACGCCGATGGTTCCTCGACGAGTTTGACTTCTTCATAGCTGCCTCTCCCTCTACATCCTCCTCTTTTTTCCCTCCACCTCTTCCTCTTTCCACTCTCTGCTCCTCCAGTAAAGTATCCATACTGGCAGCAGCACTAAGAGGTTCAAAATCTTTCTCCAATATCTGGTCGGAGCTCAACCTTCCCTGGGTTGATGATCCACTGGGGTCTCCTGGTACGCTCACAGAGCGGCCCCACGGGTGAAGATGCTGTATTGGGGAGAGGGACTCGCCATTTACACCCAACCCTTCCATCCTCGCATTTGAATCCCCATCTTCCCCGTCCCCTTCCAAGAACACAGATCCTGGGGTCGAACACCGGCTGCCTCCCCATTTGTTTGATGGGGCATTGACGTGGTTGTAATCCGAAGGGTTTGACTGGTTGCAAGGCTCCAACGAGGAGCCGTCACTGTCAAACTGCAATAACTGAAGCTGTGTGGCGAGGAGCTTCTCGGGAGCGCTGTGCCGGTGCTTGGTCGGGGAGGATTCTGCGGGTAAGGAGCCAGGAGGAGAGGAGGTGATGGGGACTAAGGAGGCTATCACTTGGTCAGAAAGATAATCTGAGGTGGTCTCTAAATTGTGGTCTTGATTATCACTTGTGTCACATCTGATATGTATAATGTCTTTAGTCTGTCTTTGGCTATAGTGCGAGTCCAAGGTATCCTCTTTGAAAGTTCCTGTTTTGTCGCCTTCTTCTGGCGCAGAGAAGCCGTTGTGAATTCCTGATTCAACATTCGGAGAGGACTTGTTTTCGTCATAGTACGAAGAAACATTGGGAATTTCGATCGGAGCAGAAGCACAACGTTTGTTGGCGACATTGGGGCGACTCCGGGTTGCCCTAAAACTGTCCTTTCTGGTTGGAGGTTGAGGAGGGTTCATCTTTCTCCCCGCTCCTACATCTCCATTTCTTATGATCTCAAAGTCTCCTCCCCTCCGCTCCTCCTCGTAACAGCAAGACGAAGGCCTCTCTTTCACCTTGACGGGCCTCGGCCGCGGCCTGGTCAGCGATCTGGATTTGTGCGCAATCAGCTGCGCCTCATCCGGGGCCTCGCCAGCTGAACTCCCCAGGGCTGAGGTGTCGCCACCCGGGTAGCCTCGACAAGCCGGCCCCAGGCTCTGGAGGAGGTTATCCATGGAGCAGGCTTCACCGGGCCTCAGTGGCACGGTGGCGTAGTCGGATGTGTTTGAGCTGGCGGAGAAGGAGCTGTAGGCAGAGTCTCTCTTGTTGTTGAAGAGGGTGGGGTCCACGGGTGAATTATGGGAGTCGGAGTACGGCTGCGCGGTGGGTGTCGGCGTGTCCAAGCTCTCCATGGAGCCGAGGGAACTGCTTCGGTCAGTGGAGGAGTAAGGTCTGGAAAGCTGACCCCACTGCATGGACAAGTCACTGCAGAGAGAGGAAGACAGAGCAGATCAACTTAATTGTTTCAAAAACAGACATCAGCTCTCCCTTTGGGACGTTTAGCTGTTCGTCACGCAAAAAGGAAACTGACGTCACCTCGGTCTCTGGGAACTTGCACTGGGCATTTGTCATTATAAATCTCAAGAGACATCACACTAGAAGAAACACTTAAAATAAAGCATGCTATTTTATCCAAGTTAGAGAAACTTCAATGCCTCCTAAGTGAAGGCAGTATTAGATCACTCCTTGAATGACAAAATGCTTCACGCTTTTATAGACTAACATACAATAAGTCATCTTTAATTTTCAAGTGGCAAGCTCTGTTTTCCCCCCCAAGACATATACGGTGTATCCTTCAGGAATTCAACATTCGAACTGTAATACTGGGGAATCTGTTTTCTATCATCCCTGAGCTGAAGATCCAGGGCAGCCCCATGTGTTTTTAAAGACCCTCGGAGGAAGCCTCTTTAGGCGGAGAGGGATTTCCTCCTCATCAACTCCTACTGCCTGGAGTCAAACTCTCTAAGTCATCTCTTGATTCCTCTCATCCTCTTTCTTCTTCCTCTTTCATTCCTCTCTTCCTCTTGTGGATTCCTCCTGTCCAATCTCCTTCACATCAGATTTATTTCAAAACTGCATTTTTGCAAAACAGACAAAACGTACTCACCGAAAGTGATGTTTTACTCACTAATGACAACTAACAGAAAAAGTAAAGTCGATACAGCCGATACTCATTAATCACAAACTTGCTTCAGAGGGCTTTACAATCTAAAAATACCGTACGTCACTCTCTATTACCACTTGATTCAGATAAGGAAAAACTCCCCAAAAACTATTTAACAAGGGAAAAATGGGAGGAAGAGCCACAGAGGAAGGTTTCCTCCTCTACAATAGACAGACATGTAATAAATGTCACATATATCAAATGTTGTGGACTGAACGCCAGGCAGCCACAATGTCCGGGGTTTGAATCTGACCTGCGACCTCTGCTGAACATCACCTTCCATCTTCCTCTTTCTGTTCCCTTTTACTTTTCACTTTCTAATGATAAAATATTGGAAAAATTACACAAAAAGAAAAAAAGAGAAAAACTAAATTTCCCAACAACAATACCAACTAATCGGAGAAAACCACTTTAAGACAAAATGAAGGGGGGGGGCAACGACCCAATGTTCTTGTGCTTGGTTCGAATCCAACTCGTAAAGGGCTCAACAAAAAAATCTGCAGACATTTTATTGTGGTATTTCTTTTTTCTTTTAAAGAAGAAAGTGGTCACTCACCCTTTCTTTGCTGTCTTATTTAAACAATAGGGGAAGTTGCCAAGGAGACAGAGGAGGGTGGTGGTGGTGGTGGTGGTGGGGGCCTTTAAAGAGGCTTTGATCTCAAACCAGTATGAGAGGGAAATAACTGGCAGACTATCTCCAGGCTCCTTCTGTGGTATTTATGGTTTACAATCCATGCAAAGATCTGAAAACTGATGGGTTTGGTTCTCCTTGTAAAGTAAAAGTATCCAACCACTGCTTACTCATCAACACATGATTTTTGTTGCTCACGTAGGAAAATATTTTAGCGGTCTGGTCATTTGTCTTTTCATGCTCTTACCATTACTCTGCATAAATAAAATCCATTGAATTCCTAAAGGAGCACGGCGAGGTTTCGCATGTTTTGGCTCATGTATTACAATGATGAAACAGCATAACTAGCTAATCTCGTCACCCTACCTTCTAGAGAGGCCCTGCGTCAAAATGTGGTTTTTAGACCTTTATGTTTTTGTGTATAACGTCCTGACATGGAAACTATCCCTAAATATTGTAGGCTTTGTTTACTGAATTACTTAAACCCTGGAGCCAGATACTCATAGCTCATTAAATTAATTTTTTAAGCAACGATTCCAAACACTTCCTGGTTCCAGGGTCTTAAATGTGGGAATTTGGAAATTTTGGACCATTTAATGGCGTCATCTAGTGCTGTCAGTTTCTGTGACGGCCTTTAATCACTGTTTTCTGATGGTTTATAGACTGAAAGATTCATCAATTAATCAAGGAAATAATATGAAGGTTAATCGATAATCAAAAATAATAATTAATGGCAGCCCTAAACTAACAGGTAAAGTGGCCATGTTCACTGTGATGAAATACAAAACTCTAGCAGTTTCAAGAGTCAAGAGGTTTTCATACTGTCCTGACACACAAAACACACAAGAAACTACTGATCTAAAAACAAAGGAAGACTCTACTCTGACTAGTGGGGAAAATAAGTTTCATTATCTGCATGAGAACATCATCTCTGAAGGAAGTGAGCCATGAATGAGAAAGCAGAGGCTGCTGTATAGATTTGACCTGGCTGACAGAAAGAGGAAGAAAGGAAATGAGACGGGAGCTGGACAGGAAATGACAGTCACTCCTGTCCAATCAGACGTCAATGTGGAACATGTGAGTGTGAGGGTTGACACAGATAAACCTGCACCCACGGGCACACACAAATACACAACGGGGCATGTGAGATTGTGATTGGATTAATTCTTCAAACAATCTTCTTACTTTGTATTAGTGTTTATTTGCAAACACACACACACTTGTTTAGTGTTGAAATTAACACACACACACACACACACACACATACACACACACAGATGCAGACTGTACAAAATGTCCTTCACACAAACACAGTTTATTGAATGTCTTCCTCTCTTTGTCCACATGTTCTGGTGGTCACATGCCATTGTCCAGAGTTATGCCGGGAGCTGCCTCCTCATCAGATGATGTGTGTGTGCGTGTGTGTGTGTGTGTGCGTGTGCGCGTGTGTATGCGATGAGATCAGGCAGGAGACACCGTGGGAATAAGAGACCCACACACACACACACACACACACACACACACACACCACCATCTAATCCATGTGGGACTATTAAATCTAATAGCGGTACATTATATCACCGATACTTATCAAAAGGAGAACAGTATGAGCCACTGACGTCCCATGAAGCTGACAAACAAAGGGATAACAGCTATTTTTATTGTGAGTCAATATACACACTGCAGTTACTTCCTCTTTCCCCTCTAAAGGCTTACAGTTTAGCTTTGTGAGCTCATGCTGTAACACAAAGACTACTGTACCTACATAACTTCCATTATTATATTTAGATCTGAATAGATTCATTTATCTATTGATATTAATGATGGAATGAATAACGAGCGATTATTTTGATAACTGATTAATCATTTATGGAATTTTTCAAGCAAAAATGCCAACGAGTGCTGCTTCTTAATTGAACATCGTGACATTTTCATGTTTTTCTTGGACTCATATGATTGTAAACTGCATATTTTTGGCTTTTGGACTGTTGGTTGGAAAAACAAGCAATCTGAAGATGTCGTCTTGGGCTTCAGAAAAATGTAGTGTACATTTTTTTTTTTTACCATTTTCCCAGGTTCTGTGGACCAAACAGTTACTCAATTAATCTAGAAAAAATAACTTTCAGATTCATCAATAATGAAAATAATAGTTAGCTGCAGCCCTAAATATATTATGGTCCATTAGCATATGATTCAACAGTGGCTTCTTTTGGGACAATGCTGCTTAGCAGTAATACTTTTAAAGTGAGACTATATAGATTTGGAAAGAAAAAATAAAATCTTCCACTTCCTCAAATAAAAAGTTGAATTTACAAGCAGAAAAATAATATACAGCTTTATCTGCTCTGGTATGACCAGTAGCTTGTGGTGGCTAATGTTGAGTAATATTAGCAAATTACTGTTACTCTAAGCCTCATAGCCTCAAATCAAACAGACAAAACTTCCACCTGGCCCCCAAAAGACAGACAGACAAAGAGCAGGTCACCGGGGGATCTGATTGGTTTTCACTTTGGAATGTTGAAATAGAATCCAAAAATAGACCAATAGGCTTCCTGCGTGGGCAGTGTTGACATAAGAACATGGTGATGTCACCTGTTTCCTGGCAATTGTTGGCTAAACCCCCGGGCAGTAACTTAACAGCCAACGTCCCACGGAGTCATAGGATCAAAGTGTATGATTCAAAACTACTTTTTGATTTTTTTTTAATAAGTGAAACATATAACCCTAACCCTAACCAACTGTCAATAAGAATCAGTTTATTATTAACTGGGGAGTGATGAGGAAACAAAGTGGTGTCACGTTCAAGGTAATTAAATTGTCCATATATTAGTCTATGAAGTTATACAATCATCATTATTATAGTTATAAATCAAGTCATTATTGTCTGTGTTGACACTTGAGGACAACAGCCATGAACAATGAGTTATGAGTGATGAATAATCACATATCATTAACCTGAGAGATGTTGTCTCACCTGTTGTCAGTTGTGTGCCAGGGTAGTGTGTAGGGGCCGGGGTGGAGCTGCATGGCAGACGGAGGCGGAGGAGGGGGGAGTGGAGGGGAGTCGGCGGAGGGGAGGCAGGGCAGAGGAGGAGGAGGAGGAGGAGGAGATGGAGGAGGGGGAGGGAGGGGCAGCTCCGATAGCTTTGCCAGGTGCCAGGAGTGGGGCCTGATGAGAGGAACGTTGCGCCTGTGGAGACGAGAGGGAGAAAGTCAGGTGAGGATCGGTGACAGCGAAGGACCAACAAGGCGTGTCCTGAATTTAATTTACAGAGGTCAGACTTAAATCACACTCTGGAAATGCAACTCTGCAGAGTTTTCACATACACCTCGAGGCCTTTTACACATCCCATAATACTGCATCACATATCTGGATTGTGTAAACTCCTGCTGGCGATTGTTAAGACTCACAATTCACCCTAAAAGGCAAATCGATGGCCGTCTTTCTCCATTAGAATATAATCCTCCCTTATTTTAAATAAGTATTATCTTGTAAAAATGCACTTCTGGCATATAGACTGAAATCAGACTTTGCTTTCCTGAGTCAAAATGATCCTCAACATCCCCCACAAGTCTTAAAACGTCTCATTTTCCCACAGTATCCACAAAACCACTGCTCATTTCATGTGTTCACTTTCAGGTTAGATCTGTGACTGTGAGGTAACTCGGATGACCTGCTCTTTATTACGTGCGCTAAGTTTTTTATTCCGGGGTCATTAAGTTGGATATATATTCATGGACATGGTCACACTGCGTTTTAACAGAGCGTTTATGTAAATGTTTGCACAGACAACACGGACTGTGCTCAAATGCTGTTTGGTTGTGAACCCTCCCAGCGTAACTATACTACAATGCAGCAGAGCTAAATGAAGGTTGTCGTCTTTTTCCCATGATGACTAATGTCATTTCCTTTTTGTACATTTAGTTTTTCCAGTTTGCAACCCCCTCTTGTTCATCCACAGGGTCCAATCTCGTCTTTTTTTTGTTTTTTTTGTCCAAATGTGATGATTTACCCAGGCGAGATGGGCGAGATGACATCCTTATTTGCAACCACAGTTGTAAGTGTCCTGGAACATCGGGGCTAACATAAAACTTAGACCTACGGCCACGCTACCTTGCCAACCCAAATTCTGTGGAAACAGCTTCCTAAAAAGTTGTTTGGACTTCCATTGGGCTGCCATTAAAAACTCATCAAACATGTACGGTACGTTCTGCAGTTTGATCCGACGCCAGACATTCCAGTGTATCCCAAGGTATTCACTAATTCCCTTATACAGACTTCCGACACCATATGCCGGCCAGATTCAACTCAACCCCCTGCAGACAGTATGTGCGAGACAGAAAGAGAAACAAAAGTGTCTAAGAAAGGGGGAAAAAAAAAAAACATCTAGAAACAAGGATAGAAAGAGAGAAAGAACAGCCAGATATAAATTTAATATTCTTGGAGGCTGAATGGACCTCTATGTGGGTAATCATATCTTTCAGACACGCGGTTGGGAACGCTGCTCCTGGATGGAAATAACTTTGAGAGCAGAGAATGAAAACTACCAGAGCTGTTGACTTGAGGCTTGAACTTGAGGGATTTAAGTCACAAACATGAGACTTGTTATAAATCCGGCTGCTGCGGACTTCACAGGACAGAAGAGTCGGAAGCCGAAACATTCACGGCCTTGTGCATCTATGTGAAAAACACTATCAACACAGCTTAAAAAAGGACTTGAAAGACTTGCAATTTGAAATTTTCTGTCAAGACCTGTCAAGACTCAGACTTGATTTGGACTTGTGTAATTTGACTTGAGGCTTGACATGAACTTGTCTCAGCTGACTTTAAACCTACCAAGACTCGTACCTAACTTGTCTTTACCGACTTGAGACTTGACTTGAACTCATCTGGACCGACTTGAGATTTAAGAAGACTCAGACATGACCTGAATTTGTCTCGATTGACTTGAACTTGTCTTTACTAACTTGAGACGTGACTCTGACTTGTCTCATTTGATGAAAACTTTTTGAATTGCCTTCAGATTTAACAAGACTTGGACTTGACTTAGAATTGTCTTAACTGGCTTGAGGCTGACACTTGATGTGAAATCAACTTTGAAAACAACAAACGTAGCAGCTGGATGGTGGTATTGTAACAAAAAGGTCCAAGGTGTCGTTCCCAACAACACCTCAAAGTGAGGACTATTAAAATTCTCAAACTGCACAAAGCACAAAAATGTAAAACGAGCCTGTTCCGGGTTTTTCAGACAAAAACATTTGGAGGTACAATTTTGGGAGAAGAATGTGGATTCTGGCACCGCGAGGGAAAGGAAAGGACCATTTCTGAGTATTATTGTTTATGATAAAGCAGGAGCAGGAGAACCATTTCCAAAATAAACACTCTTGCTTCCTGGTTGTGGCTCCTTAAGAGGGATTTCTATCTGAGCCCCCTGATTGTTCGACTCCGCTGACAATGTCCTTAAATTATCCCCTGAGAAAGTTTATGTTGAGCCTGTGTATTCGCGTCCACCCCCTTCATGTGTGTGCGCATGAATACGTGTGGGAACTATCCAAACTCAACCAGACAAAATACCATTATCGAACCTATCACAAACATTAGCAGACCCCCCCCCCCCCAATCTTTATTTTCTCCAAGTTTAGCATACAGAGATTGATGACTGTGAAAATGAAAACAAACAGTGTGACGCCAAAGTTACAGTAGATGGAGACAGAATGTGCGATAAAGAAAAGAAAAAAATCATGACGAATGTGTCATCTTGCAACCTAAGAATTTAATATAGCACGAAATATAAGCTACGGAGCTGTTCTGTAGCAATGCAGGGGGTGGTGGGGGGGTGTGGGGGTGTGGGGAGAAGTTCTTCCAAACCACTTAACCAATCCTTGTTTTTCCAAAACGCTCAGAGCAGTGCCTGAGGAGGGGGTCAGCGATCATGTATCCCACAAATTTGGAGATTTACAGTAAGAAGAACCACATCTTCTGTGTGGAAACCAAAGTGTGATAATGGGAGGTTGGTTTGTTGTTGGTTGGTTGAAAATCCGATATATGAAAGTGAAAAACATGAACATCTGCTTGCCCCTGTCTACCAAGTAGCGTTTTACACATTATTCTGGTAATTTTTTGGTCCACATGTGACGAATAGAGTCTCTTTTTAATTACCTGTGAAGGTAGACAAGGCTGGCTCAATGCATTTATCCACCTTAGGGAGAATGATTTGATGATTTGCAAGTCAAAAGTTTGTCAATCCAACTAAATGAAATCAGGACCAGGGTGTAAAAACCGACAAAGCATCAGACGAATCTGGAGCTTCAACAGTTATTTACATTAAAGGCTTAATCTCACCTTCATCAATTAATCAATTAACAGTTTAGTCTAGAAAATACCAAAAAAGTATTGAAAAAAGCCCAAATGTTTCAAGGTGACATGTTCATATAGTATGTTTTGTTCAAAAGATCCAAAGATATTACATTTTCATGCCATTTACAAAACAAAACGACATACTGTAATATATTTATATACATATAAACATATAGACAAACTGGTAACAAATAATACGTAAGGCGATACAGAAAATAACTTCAACTGCTTTCAATCTGGCTGCTTTTTTAAATTCAAATAACTAAAAAGATGCTCACTCAAATGTTTTAGGGATTTCCATTCGTGAGAGATCCAGAGTGTATTGTGTGTGTTTGGGGGGGGGGGGGTAACAGAGACTGCTGCTTCACTGAACTGTTTGGAGTTCGAACCCAAGTGTTAGACCAGCATCCAAGCAGTTACTTATCTCGAAGACTTGCATCTTCCGTGGAGAGCAAAGTGTTAAAAAAAAAAAAAAAAAGACTTCTGAAGCTTTTGTCAGAGCTGCATTCAGTGACATCCACAGAGGCTCCATAAAGTCTGTGTCCCTTTCATTTATAGGACACAGGAAACACACCACAGCACTGGCTAAAACTCTCCTTTCTCGCCCACAGTGACCGAAGCAGCACATACCAAGGCCGCTGTCCACTGTACACGTTTATAATAACATAATCCAGATAAGTCCCCAACTTTCCCTGTTTCTGACACTGTAACCTAGTTGGCTACCTGTCCCCGCTGGCAACAACACGCAAAGAGGAATCACATGAAGCATTATTTTCTTTTTTTTTGTTGTTGAATACTTCTCCTCGCATACGCAGTAGATAACAACATGTCCTTGAAGTGGAAAACAAGATAATGAGTTAATCGACCGCTGCTGCGGTGTGTCGCTGCAACCGCGAACAAACCAGGAAATTCAATCAGGTGCGCAAGACATGGCGAGCTTCTATTTATAAATATATCTCTCGGGGTGTTGCACAGGTTTGGGGTGGAAGTAAAATGCGTAGAGGACAAAACCAGAAGCAAATAATGAGAAAAAAAAAACAAAAAACAAGAAGAGCTGATGAGATTCGACAGCAGTCAAAGGCCGAGAAATTATGAATTCTCCCGTCTCGCAGCTCTGAATGTGCCTCTATGAAAGGATCTGCTGGAATGTCCCAGTTAATGGTCAGAGACTGCGACAGCTGACTGATACCGCAAAGGTCAACGCGCATAATCTGAGTCACACACACAGTCTCAATACAGTACAGAACGAATGCCAGACAGGCAGCCAGACAAACAGATTCGGACTCTACGCAGTCGCACAGATAAGGACAGAAACTGTGCGTGACGTGTGAGGAGAGGACGGTTTTCAGAACGGCTTAAAGATGATGATTAAAATGGTTCAAAATAATACGACAGGAAGCGTGAATGGATTTGTGTGTCAGGGTGTAAGTGTAGAAGTGGATCATGTGCTCGACAACCCCTCCCTGGGAAAACATAGAGCGGCAGCTGTTGACTCAAACAACAAGGATGTAAACGTTATATTTTCTCTTTATATGTGATAAAAAATAAAGTAATCAAATAGAGGAAAAGGTGAGTTTGATGTTAATAATCCTGCAGGGGAAACATGGACATGAGAAGATAAGTTTAAAACCTACCAGACTCCACAGGCTGAAGCATCCACAGTCAAACTGATCCCAGTTCAGCTCCCAGCATCCCTGATACCCACAGTTCAAGTTCAAAGTGTTTGAACGTCTACCTTAAGAAAGCACAAAACTTCTCCCCGACAAGTTTCCCCCGAGGAGAATCACCGCCGCGTAAAGACTCTTTTATTCGGTCCTCAAGCCGGTCGAGGTCTGGTGAGAGAGCCCGCTCGCGTCCGTGAGGTGTGAGACTTGGCAGAAATTGGAGTCCGACCTCCAAGAGCTGATGTCCATCTGAAGTAGCTGGCAGGTTCTGACCAAGAGGGAAAAACCAACCCATGATCCTCACCTCCCCTCTCCCTCCTTTTCCTCTCTTCCTCCTCCCTCGCTCCTCTCGCTGGAAGACAAAACATGGCTATTTCTCCCTCCTGCACTCTGCATTTCTGTCTCTCCCACCCCTCTCCCTCTCCACTCTCTCTCTCTCTCTCTCTCTCTCTCTCTCTCCGCATCTCATTCTCTCCCTGCCTCTCTCGCCCCCTCCCAGGCAGGATGCGTGAGTCAGTGAGAGAGGAAGTATTGTGGAGAGCAGATAAAGTGGTGGACGGCTGCTAAAATAATACCCAGAGTTCCACAGTGTTATTGTTTAATGGGGGAAAAAATGCAGAGGTACTTCCTCCTTGTATGAGCGTGAGTGTGTGTGTGTGTGTGTGTGTTTCAGCGCACACATGTGTATTTGCAGAGCAAGAAAAAGAAAAATCGAAAGAGCAAAGAAAGCAGAGACTGTTGGACAGACACGGGGGCTTTTTCTCTTTGGCAGTGAGACGGGAAAAACAAAATGTGGTGAAAGAAGGGGAATGTAAGAGAGGATGGGAGGTCGGCAGGAGGATACAAGAGTCTGTGGAATAATTATAGACAAAAACAATGAGTGGAGGTGATGGATGAGCAGGAGAGGCAGAAAATATTTGACTTTTATCACACTTCTTATCACTGAGAAATATTTCTTTTAACATGCACTTCTGCTGCAGGGATATTGTCAAACAACTATGGCTTTGACCATTGTACTCTGCTGCTGATGAGTGCTGTTGTTCTGCTCACAACTGTTGTGTTAGTTAGTCTAATTAGATGTGTTGAGTTTATCACTGATTTACTTGATTTCATTTATGATTGGACTTTATCCTGTATATAATAGGTATAATAGAATATTGCTAGTAGCTAGATGTGGTATAAGGTATCTCTTCTCATTGCCAATGAATGATTAATAAATTAAAAAATAAATACCAGAGAAATTAAAATAAATCAAGAAGTATATATTATTTTTGATAATAAATAAATATAAATAAATTATAAATATAAATACAAAAAGGCAAGCAAGCAAACAAATGCTCTCATACAGCGGCTAAAAATATATTTAAATGAAAAGATAATGAATGAATAAATAAATAACATTAAAACAGGGCAGCCTGGTGGCCTAGGGTTTCAAGATACCGGCCATGTAATCACAACATCTGCAGTTCACATCAGGTCAGGAACTTATGTTGCATGTCATATCCCATCTTTCCCCTCACTTCCTGTCAGCTCTCTAATGTGTGCTGACAAACAAATGTAAAATGGATTAGATCAGATGTATTATAATACATCCATGCGAGTGTGTCACATCGGGTTCGTCCCCTGGAAACACTTGCTCGAAGATGTTTTCTGAAGTTGTTTTGTGTTTTGTATGTCTGCGTGTGTTTGCAGTGTGTTTAGCCACCGTAGTTCTTCCCATCTACTATGCAATCTCCCACCACGTCCATTTAACTTTGCCTTAACGTCGACATAATTGCTAACTACTACTAGTACAACACAGACGCTGACAATAAGTGACAACTGCTTCTGTAAATTACAGCTCTGAACTGAAGAACGTCAGTTTCACAGACTGTCAGAAACCTGCAGGTCCCACATTCAAAGCTTTTATTTTAATTGATATTTGCAACAGAGTCCACTCAATCTTTAAATATCAAACCAACACAGAATGATTAGCTGAACAATGGTACAAGCTAATCCATATTAATCCAGCAGACGACAGCCCGGCGTTTAGTTTTATGCTATGACCGACTCGTGGATTTAACATCCATTAGCTGCAGCTGATAAAATCTCCATGTGACTTTTTTTTTCCTTTCAGACATCAAAACCCGACAGCGGACGGCCCGAAAAGCCTGAATCAGAGTCGTTATGTTGACCAGACTTGAACCTTGCAGAGCAAACATCAGGAGGTGTGAGTGTCCCACATTAACCGTGTTGAAGTTTAACCAACCACACAACGGCAGACACTTAATAACATGAGTCTCTCAGCGGGCTTCAAAGGATTTCCTGGAGACTTATATACCCTGCAGACGTTTTGTGTTTTTGTGTGTGTGTGTGTGTGTGTGTGTGTGTGTGTGTGTTTTGTACATGCATATGGGCAGATTCCTTACATTCCCTGTCTTCCCCTCACAACAGCAAAGGGTTAACTGTGCTAGAAAGCCTAAACAAGCTCACCTCCTCCCCTCTGTCCCTTTGTGTTTGCTTGCAATTAGGATGTATTTGTTTGCTTTATGGGGTCTCCTGCACTCTGTGTGTGTGTGTGTGTGTGTGTGTGTGTGTATGTGTGTATGTGTGTGTGTGTGTCTGCATGCCCATTTGTTTGGCTTGCAGGCCCTCATCACCCTTGATTATGGATTTCTGAATGACGAACACACAGTAGACGTGCACTTAAGGCTTAGTATGTACACATGTATGTAGACATGTAGACATGTAGGCTGCTGCTTGGAGTTAAAAATGACACACACACACACACAGTTTTTTTCATACCAGGTAATCAGTACAGTGAGACTAGGCTCATACCAGAGGTCGATGGCAGGAAGGGTGAAGCCCACTTCAGCCTCTGCAGCACAATGCTCTGTTTGTTACTGCTCAATCCCCGAGATTGTGTGTGTGTGTGTGTGTGTGTGTGTGTGTGTGTGTGTGTGTGTGTGTGTGTGTGTGTCAGTGTGTGTGTCTGTAATCGGCACTCCACTGCTATTTACTCCATCCAATTTGAAGTCAATTCTTATTAACATTGGTTAATTCTCCGATGCAACGACTTTGGAAAATGGCTCATTATTTCAGAAGGTTTAGTTCTGATTGTTTAGCAGAGCTTTGATCAATAAAGTAAACCTGCCTCCTTTTTTTTTGGACGTTGGAAGTCAATCTCAAATCTCAATGCACTATAAGAGTGGATTTCAGGGAAACAAATGAACTTGCTAAAAAGAGCCCTGCTCCGTTTCAGATCTGTCATTTGTTGTTTGACGTCCTCCAGAAAACTGTCTGAGCTCAGCCTGAGAACATCATGTTCAAACTGTTATAACAACTGCAATCTGACCTGAGCTTGTTCATATTGCAGTTTCTAATCTATCACTTAATCTTTTCTGCAGCTGTTCTTCCTCCTGTCTGACAGTTTATTCAGTCTCCCTCCATCTTTTAACGCTGCTTCGATGGTTGTTAACTCATTAAACGTGAGACTTCTACAAACGATTTAAGAAAACTTGACTGATTTCCAAAGATGGGGTTAGTTTATTGATGGAAAATTAATTTGATAATCAATCAAAGTTATTTAAGAACATTAAACGTTCCCTGTTTCCAGCCTCTAAAAGGTGACGATTTGCAGCTCATAAAGTAAATACATTTTAATTTATTCTAACAAAATAAAAGCATATTGGGGTCTGTAACTTGTGACTGGTTTTTGTAATTAATCATTAAAAAAGATTCATAAAAAGATCATCAATATCGACATAATTTGCAGCATCAGTTATGAAGTTTTGAGAAGTCTGAGGAACATCTGAACAGGAGGGGCGTGCGAGGTTACAGGGTTAAAGGGAATATCCTCTCTCTCTCTCTGAACACCACTGATTTAGTGTGATGGCACTTAATGTCCTGGTTTTTCTTCCGTTCCATAACAACAGAAACATCTTTTTAACATGTGTGTGTGTGTGTGTGTGTGTCCAAGCTGGCCTCTAGGAATGTGTGTGTCTGTGTGTGTGTGTGTTTGTGTGTGTGTGTGTGTGTAGAACAATAGTTACAGCCAGACCAGTGTCATGTATCATGGAGTCGCAGTTTAATGGGCCAGTTAATAAAAACCAGGCCAGTGGAGACAGATAAACTGTAGCAGACCACACGCGTAGAGGACGGACACACTCACCCACATAGACCCACATAGACCCCCACACACACACACACACACGCTAACACACTGTACCAGGGCTGCAACTAACAATTATTCTCATTATCCATCAGTCTGACTACTTTGCTGATTAACTGATTAATCTTTAGGCTGTAAACTGTGTGAAAATGACCATAAAAAGTTCCCAGGGTGCACAGGGACGTCCTGATTGTTTTAAAACACAGTTCTATAAAACATTCATTCTTTTAACTGTCATATAAGACAACGAAAAGCAGGGAATCATCACATCTGAGAAGCTGGAACCAGCAGATTTTACTTATTTTTATTCAATAAATAACTAACAATCAGTCACAACCAACCTGTTGCAGATTTATCGTCTGACAATTGAATATCAATCAATAAATCGACTTCTTTCCCACCCGAACGAGCTGAACTAGCGTCTTTATCCCTCAGGTCACCACTGCCCCCGTTTCTGTTCATCCTGTTCATTGAATATGTTACAGCAGACGAGTCACCCACTGACCGACACACTGATACTCAAACATCCACAGCGTCGATAATTCATCCTAAACAGCGTCACAACCAAAATTGTTCACAGTCGGGGCTCTAATCAGACCCAGGATGGTGTATGGATGTGTGTGTTTATGTATGTGCGTGTGTGTGTGTGTGTGTGTGAGGAAGAGGTCTTGAGGAATGAAAGGAATGTCTATTGTTCACTTTGGGAAGCAGTGATGGGGGGCAGACTATTGTGCTTCATGGTTCTTGGCACCGCAGACATCAGTCTCCAGGGACCCTGTGGTACAAAAATCTAAACAACGGGATGTGTGCCTGTCTGTGTTTGTCCGTGTGCATATTTCGCCCCGTCCATCTGTCTGCGGTAAAATGCCAAACAACTCAGATAAATGTGTGTACGTTGCCCGCAGACCTCCTCCTGACAGTCTGAAAGAAGCATCTACTAACAAGAAAAACAGAAAACAGAACACAAAGAGCGAGTCAGCGTGTCGCAGGAGAGGAGCTGGACGGTCGGAGGCCGAGCTCTTCCGGGAAAAGATGAAAACAAATGTTTCAAATGAGCAAGAACAAACAAACTGTGAAATTGAGCAGCGCTGCTGAAGCAGCCGGCGCTCGCCGTTCAGACAGATCGCAAAAGAGCAGGAGGAGAGTCACGTAGAATATGTAACAGCTTAATTCCTGGTTTCTGCTTTCTTTTTTGTTTCAACCTAACTTTATGAGTTGCTGCTTTCATTGATTTCTGCAAAGTAAGGCTGCAACTAATACCTGGTGACTTGGACACTCAAATTGACCGTGGAGCCGTCTCTTCAAATCCTTTAAACCAGCAACTGTTTTTCAGCTGGATAACAGTTAGACCATGACACCCACCCCGCTCTGTGATGTATATGTCCATTAAGGGTTAACATGACATGAGTCAGGGAACGTGTCAAAACATGTCAAAATGTTATTTCACCTACATTCTTCTCATTCAAAAAAAATCACCACAAACCCCAAACTCCTTTCTCTTTCGCCCACTTTCGCTGCTTCCACTCTTTCATCTCCTCTTCCTCCGGACCGCCGAGCCTTCGGCAAAAATAAATGTTTAGTTAATGTGTAGCGCAGATGAAAGAGTGAGCCGGGATGAAAGAGCTTTGTCATAAAGTCCTGTTTACCCCGTCCAAACATCAGACGTGATATCAGCCTCTCCTCTAATTATCATTTTAATTTCCTCACGCTCACTCCTCCTGCCACCGTGAGCGTACGGCGCTGCCACGTACCTCCAGCCTGAACCTGCCTGAGTCTGTGGGATATTTCCTGCTTCGCTGGCCTGTAATCTGACTGTTTTTATTTAATTTTTTGTTCTTTTCCTAGCATTTGTTTTAATTTGCTACTGAAATTGAAAGAGATTTTCATCCAAAGTGAGATTTTCACTGTTTGCAGAAAGTGTCGAGAAAAGATTCATATCGGGAAAATAAAACAAACAGCAGCGTTTTTCTCAGCGGGTAGATGGTGAGCTGGCAAATTCAGAACAGGCTGCACAAATGCAGAAAAATAAAGGCTGCACTGATTTGAATAACCTGGGTTTCTGGCAAAAACACAAGAGCTCTGAGACCAAAACCCAGCATCTGGACACAAATGGTACGGCCAAATCACAGATTAAAACCTGACCCAAGAGCGTGTCTTTGCTTTGTTTTGATCCATCTTCCCGCTGGACTTTGGACGTCTACCTGCAGCATGTGTCACGCAGACGACTGACCCGGTCAGACAGACAAATGTCTGAACAAAAAAACAACTTTAATCCAGTATGTGAGCAACAGATTTAGAATTTTAAGAAGTTTAATGTCGTTCCTTCCCTGAATCTTCGTGTAAACAAAAAAAAAAAAGAACAATAGTTACCTGAAAAGACAAACTCACGTCTGTTTCACAAAAGCAGTGTGTGAGCACTGCTGCTTGTAAATGGTGGCCACATCAATATAGTATAATTATATAGTTGTCTTTTATGTTTCAGAGGATGTTTTTTAAATAATGCATAATTATATGAAAGTTGAATCCTGAACAGCAACATACTTTATCTGGAGAAACCTGGGTTCTTCTTGTCCCTTCATCTTCCTTCACTATGGCACCAGACAAGTCTGTGCTATATGTAGTATACTGACGCCACCTTACAGGGTTTCTGGGTATTGAAGTTCTTCCACTGCCATTTAGAGCTGTTGGGTGTAATTAAAATGATAGATATAAAACATAAAATGATCTCATTCTCTTTCATTTAGGGCTTTTATTACCAATGCCCTGTGCATTAAATATAAACATGCACACAAATGCATTTGCATTGATGCACACCTGCGTCTGAGGAGCAGTTTCCTGTTCCATCAGCGGCTGTAAATAAACGCGTTTGGTCTTTGTGTTGCTTCCCATTAAAGCTGCTTCTTCTCACACAAACATACACACAAATTTTGCCAACGCATTAAGTCCACGCTGGACAGGAAGTAGGGAGGGGAAACTTTGGGAAGAACAGGAAATGATGCAAAAGTTGAGGAATGTCCTCCTGCCTCGTCCATGGCTGCCCACCGAGACACACACACACACACACACAGTACAGTTGGATCTAACAAAAGGTCTGTGAAAACAGGAAGTAGTATAGAAGGAACATTTCCAGGTCGAGCCGACAAAACATCCCCGGCATTCTTTCCCCCTTCCAGAAATATATTGGAAAAAATCATCAGTCACCAACAAACACCCAAAAAGATGTATAGAGACAAAAATACTCCTGCTGGTTAACTGGCAGAGGTCACATGGGCAGCGAACATGAAAGTGAAAACCCTCTTTTATCAAAGGTTATTGAAGCTCAAAAAAAAAAAAACCACAATCTTTTGTTTCAGGGTCGTGGAAAAAAAAGGTGTGAATGAGTTCCTGCTTCAGTATATGTAAAAGATAAAGGGAGGATTCTGGGATATTACAGCTGCAGTTTTTCAACATTTTTTCACCCATTACAAACTAAACAATGAATCAGTTGTGAAAATATACTTGACAGATGATTTGATGTGTCATCATAAACATGTAGGATAAAAATATTTTATTCTATTGTATTTTTCTCATAGATTTTTTCCCTTAACCACCAAAGAACACCACAAAAATTCAAACCTCTCACTGCTATTTACCAACAGCAAAGTGCGATCTCATAAAGTGAAGCTTAAGTCAAGAATCAGTTTAGCACTATTCTTCTTAAATTATCTTTTGTTTGTGTTTGTAGCTGTTGGGAGCGCACTGCATTCTTTATGATAGTGGATTTCTTAATTAGGAGAAAAATACAACACTAGTTAACAGCGGTGTGGGATCTTTTCACCGTCAGTTGGCTTGTTAAAACGCTTGTAAAGCATCACCCCTGAAATAAAACCTAAAACGGACCCAAACGCTCTGCACTCTTACCCCTCCACTAAACTGCCGGGCAGGCCAGTAAATTCCTGTGGTTCGCCATATTTAGCCTGCAGGCCTGCGCGTCTTTCAGCAGCACGGGACAATGCAGCAGCAAGTCTGAATGGAATCTATTTTATTTAAAGAATGAACAATGATGTGAGAAAGCAGAGTTAATGCGAGTCAATCAAAATGTGTGGACAAGATGAATCAATGGATTACAGTGAGAAGTTTTCACGGTTCATATTCGACACTTTCCCTGTGTTTTATTTTGAAGTGTTGATCCATAAGAAGATATATTTGTGGTTTTAAGAGACAAAAACCATCTCCGTGTAGTTTTATATCTCCTTTCTCAGGCTTCCCTCTGGAGCTCTAGCAACAACAGGTCAGTGAGCCAATCAGAAGAGAGGACGCTCTGAGCCTCTCTTCTGATTGGCTGACTGTTTTCTGAGTGATCCGATAAAAAGGAAGCAGATTTCAGGTAAAACACTCAGAGAAACTACATTAGTCAAGGTTGGATGGTTGGTCGGTCTGGGTGGGAGGGGCTTGGGCCATGGCTCAGGGTTGTGACTGCTTCGTTGTGACATCACAAAGTTCCAGGAGTCCTGACGGCTTGTTTTAAGGCTCAGTTTCTGAATACAGGCTGTGTGCATTTCTCTCTGGACTGAGCGCTTTGATCCTTTCACAGTATTAATATCAAACCTAGACCTGATCTATAATCAAACAACACATCGACATCTACATTTATACTATGTGGGACCTTTAACATTTTTCTAGGAGTCCAAAAACATGAGAATCCAGTGCAACTCCTTATTAATGTAATGGAAACCTTTCAAATACAATACACCCCTTTTATGAATCCACTTGCTTTCATATCGAAGCTTTCCCGACCAGCGTTTAGTAGAAACGCTGGACAAAAACACAATTTTCCAAATCTTAACCAAAGTTGAACAAATCATCATCTCTCCTCGCCAACTCCACATTTCCTTCCTCTGCGTTTACATCATATAATTAAATCCAATATGTACATTTTTCCTTGCCTGCTCCTTCAGTAAAAAAAAAAAAAAAAAGCCCATTTATTCACGAAATGCTCCCACAGTAAAACTCTGTTCAGTGGGAACCCCAGTGAGTAATTTCCTGCTGTTTCCAAGACAAGCGTATTGGGTATAAAAAATACATGTAGCTACTCTCCATCGCAGTTTAGGTTAAGTGAGTTTTAATTGAGCTTAGAATAACAGAAAAGGCACAGAGGGAAATTTCTCACACTGTTTAAAATACATGTACGCACACACACACACACATGTACAAAAACATACAAGGTGGAGTCGCTTAAATTGGCAGAAATGTTGACAACTGTTTGGAAAGATGCCATCCTGGAAGACTGGAAGAAGGAGGGAACCAAAAGCGCATGAACGGACTGGAGTCATCGTTATATATTTATATGCATACATATAAAATTTATCGCTCAATATAATTGGCTGAGGTAAACTCGAATGGACAGAGCCAAAGAACTGCAGGTTTTATCTTTAGGTGCCTTCAAACCGAAACGCAGAAAAAAACAAAAAGAGGAAAGAGTTTTTAAAGTCAGTTTCTAACGAACTAATACTCACACTATGTAACTCTGACACTTGGAAATAGTACTCTGGTTTTAGCTTTGACTATATGATCATTTTTTTAGATGCAAAGAACTTAAAGGAAATGCTTTGTAACTCACTCGCAAACTCTCGCCACCATGTTTAATTTCTACAGATCCACAAGGGGGAGCTGTTTGGTCTCTGTCAGACTAATTCAACCTCGACAAACAGCGCCGCCTACAGGTAAAGAAGCTGTGATCTGCAGTTTTAGACTGGGTGATGTCTCCCCCTGCAGGCATAGGAAGTAAGAGCTGCACTCTGTACACTTGCACCACCTACTGGCAACGAGTCAATTTCACTTTTCAACACTCTTTTAGTTCAGTTTATTTGCATTATGACCTCAAAACGCAGCTCCAAAAAAAATGGCCTCCTCCACCTGCACGGTTGATGAGGTGACGTTGCGTTACTGACAAACCACCAAGACCTTTAAGATCATCAGTAAAATGATCTTAAACAGTGTCAAAACTGCAGCAACAATTTCCTCCTTTCCCCGTAGGTGGCGACATCAACCTGTCCAGAGTCACGCTGCCATTAACAGCAATGTGTTTTTCCTGTTGTTTATCTAGTGGGATTCAGAACCGAGTTTCATTAGCTCAAGGTGGGTAGAATTTCTACACGACATTAATACTGATTTTTATTCATGTATACACATTACCAAGAATTATGAGAAACACTATATCATTTACGGCCTCTGTGCTGGCGTGCGTCCTCGTGGTACTTCATAATAAAATCCCTCTCTCCTGGCGCTCAGCAGGAATGAGGTGAACAAACAGAGGGTTGCCTCCTTTCCCATCACCCTGCTTCATTTTTACAGCAGTTAGGTGAGTCTCGGTTTATAAAAGTTTACAGCCTGACATGTTGTTATTAGGTGCTGCTCTGTGGACAATGACCACAGCAAAAAAAAAAAGTCTGAATCATGAACTAAAAAGTTCAAAACACCATCATTTAAGGGGCTTCTAGGTAATCCTTCGCATCATGGAGTTATAAAGAAGCCTTTTAACACTTGACTGAAAACCTACAATCCAGCCAAACCTGCCCGCTGACCCTTTAAGATGACGCTTGCTATTGGTATATACTGGTATATAACGCAAGATATTGGTATATATTGGTATGTAACTCAAGATATTGGTATATAACCCAAGAGTTAATTCACATACAGTATCTTCCTGGCAGTTTATAATTTGTCAGACTTATAGCAGTGTTTGTGCTGAAAAAATGGTACAATGTATGTGGGCTAGGGATGGTTTAAAAGCTGCCACACTAAGACAGAAATTAATGCATAAAAAAATGTCTAAGATGGACTCCAGGGGTCTAAGTCAAAAAGGTTCATTGTGCCTCCATGAAATGTTTGTCCAGCTAAGACATTATCACACACACACCAGGTTTTTACATTCCTAATAATGACCTACTGAGCCAGAAAAAGAAACAGAGAGAAACGTCCATCCACTCACATGCCATCTCCGTACCAACAGTCCCCTTGTGTTATTAAAAGAGGTGGTAACGAGGCTTGGCCTCTGACTAAGGGCCCTTTTCCACTGTTAAAGCTACACAAGCACAGCCAAGTGTGCAAATGTGAGCATTTCATCATCCCTTTGTTTGTGTGTGTGTGTGTGTGTGTGTGTCTGTGTGTCTGTGTGTGTTGTCTGGCAGCAGCGAGCTATGCCACCTTCCAGAGGGTTCCTTGTTCCTACAGTAATGACTGAAACGAGGCTGACGAACACCGTGACGTAACTGGCACGGAGTCGGGGTCAAAGTGCAGCAGAGGCCCGCCCAATGCCAAAGCCGGGATTGGCGATTAGTGTCAGAAACCTGTCAATCGAAGTGAGTTTAATTCACATGCGGGTGGCTGTGTTAAGAGTGCTCCTGCCAAAATACAAATAACAGCTCTGTGTTGGCTTAGAGAGAGTAAACGGCTCAGAAATCACATTAAAAACACACTGATTCATTCATATAAACCTGCACAGATTAAAGCTTGTTATGATTGTGAAGGTTGTTTTCACAAGAGAAACTTTCTTAACCTCTAAACCCATCAGAAAAACTACTGGTGCCAGCTTTTAAACTGCAAGTATTAGCTGGTTTTCCATGACGGCAAAATGAGCATCTTTGGGTTTGGGACTCGGACTCTGAGAAATTGTGATGAGCATTTTATACAATTTTATGACATTTTATAGACTATGAACAATACATTGAAAAACCTAGAAAATAACTGGCAGAATAATTAATGATGAAAAGCTGACCTTACAAAACCTTCAGTACCAGACCTCTGCCAAGGCCAAACAATGTACACCAGACTTCAGAGAAAAAAAAGTCAAATTCATGGTAAAAGATCTGTCGGATCTGTCCCAAAATTTAAGGGCTTCTTCTCTGACCCATACCCCATCCCTCCTCCGCGTTTGGTGCAAATCGGTTCAGTACTTTTTGCGTAATCCTGCAGACACATAAACAAACAAACCAATCACATACACACAAAGTGTTGGGAAAGTCCCCGAAGAGTCAGACGCTCAGTACATACCAGACACTGACACACACAGGGGATTTAACTGGGTGGGATTCTCATATGCAGCATTCCTAAAACAATCTATGTTTGTCTGTTTGAGTCTGTGAATGAGCATTTTATACTGTACATGTGTGTGAATGCAGTCTGTGTATGTGTGTCTAACAGCATTAGACAGGGGTCTGCCCGCTGCAGAGACAGGAGCAGAAAGCTCAGCAACGACTGCTGGACGGCCGATCTGGTTTCAAAGCCAGAACAAGACGCGTCGCTGCCAAACAGCTGTCTGAAGCCGTCTGACAAGACAAAGTGATAGTTGTAACACCAGAGAAAACCTTCCACACTGGTTTTAAACTTAAATCCAGTTGAGTAGAACTGAAAGCATCAAAGTCAAGGCGACAGAGAGGTTGAGAAAAACAACAAAACATATGGAAAAAGTGAAGGTTTTTTTTCTCTCTCTCTTATCTGGAGAGTTAAACATTATTTAAAATGTATTATAATATAATATAATATATATTCATGTTGCATTCATACTTACATCCACTAAGTGGCAAAAACACAACATAAAAAGGGGGTTGGTGTGGTATTCAAAGACTTCTGTGATTCAAGATATACAGAAAGAAAATAATCAAAGCCTTACATCCTTACTTTTTATTGTTTTATTGATTTATTTAAGTGTAGTTTGCATTGCTGTCACTAATGGAGAAAAAAACATCCTTTCTATCTCTAAACACAGAGAGGAGAATATAAATCCCATCAGGGCGATAAGAGATTGTGAAACTAGAAATGTCCCCTGGTGATCAGCTGCTCTGCTCCAAATAATCTATCTGATACAGCACGCTGTTACATCTGACCTCTGATCAGCAGATCTTCACCCTCTCAACACCCTCCAGGTCCATGTTAAGACAACATATATTGACCGTGGATCAAAAGACTGTGTGAGGTTTTCAGTATGTGTCACTGTCGTGTTTACGGCTTGTTTTTCTTGCCCAAAAGTGTCCGAAAAACATCTGTTAATACGACTTGATCCAAAGAAACCTTCATGTGTTTCATGACATTAAATTTTTCTTTGGTTTTTAATGCTCACAGCAATTTTACAGTTTGTATTTCTACTTTTACGTTCATTGTTCAGAACTTCCTCAAAAGGTATGATACGATATTTCACAAATAATCGAAAACATTTCAAGAAAAACAGCTTTCAGATTTCCAATTCCTAATCTCTGGGTTTACCTTAAATTTCTAGTGTACGGCGGCAATAATAATGAGATAAACCCAGGTTGGAAAATAGTGGAATTTTCCTTTAATGTTGATTAAACTCTGCAGAAAGACTAATTCATCTTCTCATTCACTTGTTTCCGTTGAGATTCAAGTGCTTTTCGAAACGACTACAAACACACACAAACAGACATCCACCCCTCCGTGCTCATCAGACTTTATCTGCTTCCCTTCTGACACCCCGAGGGTCAAAGGTCACGTCCTGCGCAACAATTTTCTACCTGAGAACATTGCTCTCTCGTGTGTTTGCAGATTCCTAACAACACGGCCGCCGTCTTCCTTCCCGTGTCGGCGGGTCAACGTCAAGACTGCACCAGCGTCGGTAAAGTGTCGGGCGACAAACACGCAGCCATTGTTGGAAGAGAAATGCTCAAATTTTCACTTTGAAGTCATGAAACTATTCATATGTGCGTGCAGATATTTCAGGTGCGTGTCAGCGGTAATGACTGCGCTCGTGTTTTACAGTGTTTTTACCTCCTGACTGTGAGCTTCAGCGTCCTGTACGATCCCTTGATGAGGATGAGGGCCTCCTGTCTGCTGCCGTACAGGGCAGATCCGTTTATGTTAATGAGCTCGTCGCCGACTTTCAGCTTCTTGCAGTGGGCCGCCTTCCCTCCATCCTCGATCTGGAGACAAAGACGTGAATTGGTTGAGATGAAACAGAGAGAGAGTTGGAAGGCGAACAGAAGCACATTCACATTAAGGGGAAAAAAAAATCGTTAAGAATAAAAAAGTCTCTCAAGGATACGTCCGCGCTGCCAAGCAGACTCCTTTAAAACACATTTTTTGGGAGACATTTTTCTTGAACTGTCTCTGTCCCCATGGTAACAGGACCCTAAAGAGCATCTCCAAAACAGCCTGCACCAAAACATCCCACAGAAACCCGACACATTCCTCTGTAACAGACTGTGTGTGTGTGTGTGTGTGTGTGTGTGTGTGTGTGCATGTGTGTGTGTGTGTGTGTGTGCCACAGTGCTGACTGCGGGTCACACAGACAGTGGTGAAGCCCGTGTTGTTGATGCATTGCTGGGATGTTTCAGTGCGCTGCAGAGGGGTGAAACACTGACGGGTGCTCGGCGCAGTGTGGTGCGAGGTTTGAGTTCAGCCGTAAATCACAACAACGGACGTGAAGAGAGAAAGGATGAAAGAGAGAGAGAGAGACACACACAGATAAACTGACCCGACTTACTGACTGGAGAAAAAGTGGGTCAACAACGATAAAAATAAAATAATAAAAATATTCATAAAGTTGTATTTATTTGATTCTTCTTCTTCGTCCTCAGAAAGCGTCACTTCCTGTGTGTCCTGAGCAGCAAATATAAAACTTTTCATGGGTTTTAAGTGAACAAATGTAACTAATGGTAAAGATTTTATGTTGTCTGCAGTACATAGTGTATAAGGCACATTAAGTGCATTCCCATCCACAGGTTTTTAAAGGTGAGTAAAGACACTAGGAAAAAGAAAAGAGTCAAAATATCGCTTGTCTGAGGTGGAAAAGTTCAATATTTGAATGGAAACTTAAACATGCTCACCGTTAACATACAATATGCACAGTTACTGAGTATTCTTGTACTTTTCACGTACTAACCAAACTGTTTCTGAAGTATTAAGCTTCAAAAACTTCATCTTTGTCCGACTCTTAGTCTCTCTTTTTTTTTTCTTTTCTAATGTTATCCTGTTATTTCATCACAATCACTGGAATATAGATCTAATAACTCTAATACTCCAAATATTAAAGTTAATGCACCATAAGGCTTTTTCTTTTTCTTTTCTTTTAATGTTTCATCATATTTTGTATTTCAGATTTTAGTTGCTGCGAGAGGGAGAAAAGAAAAGTATTTTGAAATGAATTCTAACTAAATTTAACAAAGTGTACCCCTCAAGACTTTTCACAGAGGTCATGAACCAAAATTGAAAACAGCAACTAATTTCCATGCTACAAAAAAAAACAAAAAAATATCAATATCCTCAAACTGGCAAAACCTAATACAGGTTTTTCTAATCCAGTTCACTTGTGTCTGCCAAAACCGGGTTACTGAGAAGGTTAAGAATGTAAAAACCTGTGTTCATATCGAAAGTGGCAGTGATGAAGCTTTTTTTAATGGAGTTTTGGTGTGAGTCAAAATGTTTTATTATCCCCATTTTAAAAGTCAACAAATAGCAAGTGAGGTCCGGTTTTTTCCCCCTCAGCTTCTTCACACGTCACTATGGAGGTTTGGGGTTTTTTCATATATCAAACCCAGGTGAATTCCACCATTAACCCCATATAAATTCTTCAGGGGCATATATAAAGGAACAAAATCCTGATTATATAGTGTGAAAATGGAGAGCAGACTTGTCCCTCCCTCTTTCCATCATCCATTCATTCATTTTCTCACTGCTGCTGCAAGAAAAAAAAAATCAAAGGAATGCATGTCATGGAAACACAGGTCTTATTTTACGGTTTTCGGATTTTACGGACACGCAGCGGGGAACTCTGCCTCGTGAGCCAACTCAAACATAAATCGAGATCTTTCATATATTAACTCGCGCTCTGTGCCATGTTCTCTCGGGCCTAATGCTGTCACGAATCCTGACTTCAAAGGTTAATATTTCAAAATCTGATCCTGCTGTAATACCAGTCCAAACATGGAAAACCCCGGAGCGGGCAAACCGCATCTGAGCTGTGCAGCTTTATCACAACCTTTGGTTTTGGTGATGGTCAGGTTTGTGTTTGTGAAAGACAAACAGTTTCATATTTGGGTTCTGTTGACATTTTATAAACCAGATTTAGACGGACTGGGATCCAGTTCAAGACCTGGCTGATGATTTGACACTGCACTCAAGTTTCTGGCTCTGCTGAACTAGACCCGTCTAATCCTTCTTTTTCTTCTCGTTTGATCGGTTTTTAATCTGATTTCACACGAATCAGCCGGTGAGAAGTAAGATGTCCACAGAATCTTCAGTTACGCCTGAAGCACCCTCGTT
>NW_019174648.1:760448-902948 GCF_002260705.1 Seriola dumerili
CTGAGCGCAGCGAGGCAGCTTTCAGGTTTCGTGCTGGATGGAAGAGTCTCTTCAGTCCGGCTTTTAATTAAATATGGTTTTAAATCAGTATTTTATTGCATCTATTTTGTAAATTGTAATTTAATCGATTTTATATGTTGTTTTGTTATTAATTTTTCTTATGTTTTTTGTTTTCTAATGTTATTATAGCTTTTTAAATCTATTTGATCATGTCTCATTGTCGGCTTTCTGACTTGATTTTGTCCTTTTCTTTTTTTAATCAGTCATCTGTGAAGCTCTTTGAACTGCACCAACCTGTATGAAAAGTGTTACACAAATAAAGTCTGATTGATTGATTGATTGATTGATTGATTGACTATTTGTGAGATTCAGACATATTAAGTTGCAGAGCGGGAGAAGCTGTGAAAAACATCTGTTCTGAGTCAAGTTTGGATTAATTCTGCTGCGACTTGTTCACAGATACAGCGACAAAGTGTTTTGAATTTGTTACCTCTCTGATCAGCTTCTACTTCACAGCGATGGCAGCCAAGCCTCATGGGTATTGTAGTAGTAAAAACTCATCTACCGTGCTAAAAAATCATGACATCTTAGAAACTGACCAAGAAACTTCTTGGGTCGTAACATTGTCTGAGAGAGTTTGTTTCTATCCTGAGGGACATTCAGAAAAATGTTAAAATTCAGAGTTGGGGAAAAATACTTCCAGGACCAGCGCCTCTTCCCTCGCTCTCAAATGAGTCATCTCCCTGTCCTCTCGCAGTAACCTGGTTACTTCTGTGCATGTAAACACACTGAGTGACGTCTAAACGGCGCTCGACTCCTGACTGTCGGCTCGGGCCTAAATAGAGCCGTCAACCTGACAGGTCGACACATGCTCAGAAACCCTGCAGGGACCCCCACGGCTCTGTTTAGCCCCCCGGGACAAAGACCCTCAGGGGGTAGGGAGGGGGGGAGGAGAAGAAGCTCCCGGGACCCCCTGCTGTACACCAGCTTCATGCTGCTGCTATTGTCCTAGCTCCTAAACATAAAGCCTGTGTCCCAGCTGAGAAATAAATTTAGAGAAACAGCGGTTTGCAACATGGAAACATGGCTGAGGAGCTGGAGGTCGATGCTGCCAGTTCTTTTTTGGAGGTGGAGCCCGGTTTCTCCCACATCTCCTGCTCTGACAGTGTTTGAATTCACCTTAATTTCCACTGCCGGACGAGGGGCTGCCACAACTCTGACTCACTCGGTGCCTGACCGACTCTCCAGAATGAGGTCAAGGACTGTGAATGCAAAGCTTACAACATAAACTCAACTTGTGTGTGGGAAGATAAAGGCTCTACCAAGTCCAGAACTGGAGGTTCGCTTCTCTGTGCCGGTCCTGTCAGGACTTGGTGGCGCCTGGAAGTTGATCAATGTCAGAAAAGACGTTGATTTTCATCCACATTCTTCACTAGAAACAGTCCAAACAACACTTGTTCAAAAAGTCCTTTGATAAAAATGTGATTACTCACTCTATAAATAAAACTGACTTAACTTGATTTGACTTGACTGTGTACTTCAATGGGCAGAAAATATTCCTGTAGATAAAGAAGCTGGAGACTGTTGCCCGAGACGTTAATGGGTTCTTACTTTACTATCAAAAAGGAAAAACTGTTGCTAACAGCCATCAAAACATATCATTAAGAAGCAGAGATATGAGGGAAAAGATTTTTAAAAAACCGTGTGGAAACTGTTTTAAAGGCATCACAACAAAAAAAGAAGGAAGTTTATTTGAGGTAACGTTGTGGAAATCTTGCGTCTCTCCAGAAGGCTAGCTCAGATCTTTAAGACTTTATCAGGTATTTTTAGAAAGCAAATAAGATCAGCCAGATCAGACGAGCCGTAACAATAACAATCCCACCACAGGTTCTGGAGCTTTCAACTGATTGGCATGATCTTCCTCGCCCCGTCGTCACAATAACGTTTTTTTTTTAAACTTGTGCATGGCGACTGTGAGGAGTCAATCTACAGTGACTCAGTGATTTACTGTGCACGCAGAAACATCTTGGTAGGTCTGAGGTCGTCTTAACTCATCTAATCCCCTTAACGCTCAATCTCTTTAATCATCTATTACGCATTCAGACTTCTTCTGGGACGGCTTCTTACATTACGTTCCTAATGCCTTCTTCTTATGCTTGACTGCAGTTGTCTTATTTGTTTTATTTTCTATTCTATCAAGTGACTTTGCGTAACAAAAACAAGTGTGACACGGAGGGTACACATCATGGACAGACATGTAAATGACAAAAACAATAAACACTTATAGAGATATCGGAAAGGAATAGAATATGGTGTGTGTGTGTGTGTGTGTGTGTGTGAGAGAGAGGGTGAAAGGGAAAGCATAATGGACGTTAATGATGTAATATAAATATAATCATAGGGGGAATGTAATGAAAATAATAAAATGAAAAACAACAATATATAATAATAATAATAATTTATATGATATAAAAAAAGAGAGAAAATTAAAAAAAGTAAAGCAGGCACCTTTAAATTTAAAGGTTGCTATTCTCCATTTGGGAAAACAGGAATGTGAACATATGCATACATGACAAATAAGCTCTCTTTTTCCTCACTCTTTCTCACATACACACACAGAAACACACACCCTTCATCAACCTCTGCCCTCCAGTCTGAGCCTTGTGAGGCTCTCCTCCCTTCCTCACACCCACGCTCACACAAGGCCTTCTTTATCAGGGCGGGAGGAGGGGAACGGCAGAGATGGAAAAAGAAAAAATCTCCCACGCTCACACCAAAAAGCACCAGCAGCTAAAAATGTGTGTGTGTGTGTGTGTGTTTGCATGTATAGTGCTGGCGTCCAGGTCCACTGATCCCTGATGTTGCAAGCAGGGTGTGAGTTGTCCTTAAATGGCCTTTCCATGGAAACATTAAAGGGAGCAAACAAGACAATGATGCCCCAGACAGAGAAGCTCTTTCTGGGGGCGAAGACGCAGCGTTGTGGCCCCTAAAGAGGAGTGGAGACCCTGGGTCACTGACACAGTTGGAGGAGATTCAATACGAGAGTGACAACAAGGATGAAAGGGGAGGGAAGGAAAGGAAAGGATAAGAAAGGAAAGGAAAGGAAAGGAAAGGAAAGGAAAAGCAAAAGAAAACGAGACCAGCGCCTCAGGGATGGACAAACAACATCCCACCAACATTTTGTTTTGATCCATCAAAATCCACTTAATCACCCATTAATCACTAACATCCTGATTTCAGACTTGAAACCACAGAAACATCCTGCGAGCTCAGTCACATGGATTAACACCAACATGTGAGTAAACGCTCACTTGCTTGTGAACATAAGTCACTCCCCTCCTCGCTCTCTCTCTCTCTCTGTCTCTCTCTTTCTCTCTCTATCTTAGGTTAACAGTGTGTGTTTTGTTTTAACCAGAGTAGGAATGCTTTTCCATGTTTTTACACCACCCCCACCCCAAAAGATGTTTGCCTCTCATGGCTCCGACTGACCACAACTTCAGACGCACTGGCCTCCACTGGCCTCCACACCAGGAAGCTCACACGTTTTCTATTTGTTCTTCTTCAGTCACCAAGCTTCTCTCCGTCACGCTGCCTTCCATCCAAATCTCTCACACGTGATAAGAAATGCTAAGAAATTATGAGAGGAGATTCTTGAGTCTAGGCTGTTGCCTTCTTCACTAAGTCTCTGATTGGGAGGCATTTTTAAGGTTGCAGTCGTAGTATTCAAGTAGAGAATTGATCTTAAAATATTTCAATGTTGATTTTTAACTCTCAGCCATCACAGATCTCTTGACTGAGTCGCCTTTTTATCCCTAAATCTGTGTGTATCTGTTTTATTTCAGCAGGAAATAAACAGCAGGTATAGCAGGTGTCTCTACTGGTGCAGTGTTGGATGGACCGTTGAAGCCACTAAAAAGGAGGAAGCACTTGTGTTGAGTGATGGAAGAGCTACAACGATGAACAAGAGCTGCAAGCGTTAGTCATTTGAAAGATCAGACATTTTTACACATGATTGATCATTTCAGTCATTTTTCAAGCAAAAATAACAAAAATTTGATGCTGTGTGATTTTTTTATTAACTGAACGGTTAATCAGTTCAACAAGAATATAATCAGCACATTAATAGATAATAAAAAGTGAGTGCAAATGATTTTTCACACTGCAACCTTTTCATTTGCACTGAGATGCGTTCACTGTAGAGCGTAAAGATGAGAACTTTGCAACGTTAGGTTGTGGTGGATGCACTGTGGTGGTGTAGGAAAGTTGTACATACTTTTAGAAAACATTAAAGAGCAATGCCGCCCTTACTTTCCATACTGCCGAGTAAAGTGTCTATGTGACGTTTATTAAAGACAGTTCAAGCGTTTCTCCACTTATATACAAACCTATATATCTAAACACTCGGCCGGCTCAGTGGTTTCTCATGTTTGTTTTCAATCCTGAATATTTTCACTAATTATTTAAAATGTGCTGTGGCCACTTTCTGGTGGGTCTCCTCCACCCGTATATTTTTATTAGCCGCACTCCCAGGACGAGACTAAATATTTTAAATTCAAATTAAAAGCCCCCTCCTCCCGGCACTTGCGCTTGAAGAAGTGCCAAAAAAACTGTAGCGATACACGTTTTTTGCTTTGCTCGATCACATACTGACAAAAAAAAAAAAAACACACAGTTTCTGGTGTTTCAGTTTCACACAGTTCCTGCCTCAGGCGCCGTATAAGTTCAGGAGGAGACACCAATGTCTTCAATACATCTGAATCTAAATGCACAAGTGTCGTGATGAACACCCACTGCTACAGCCTTTTCTACAAGCCTTAATCTGGTGTTAAATTCATATCGTAAAGGAGCAACTTGAGGAAGAACACATAAATGAAGTTGAATGTAACTTTTAATGTCTTTAGCTTCTAAAAACATGCAAACTTTACGAGCCTATATAACAAGTTTTCACCACTAAAACGGTTGCTTTTACTCAGTTTGCAAGAAAACACATCTGAATCAAGAGCTGAGCAGTGAGGATAACCAGTGTTAGCTGCCAAGGATGAAAAGACGAAGAGAAGAAACTTCATCACTAGAAAATTCAAAGAAAACAGACGTGACTGTGCCGCCCACAGCGTTTGATTGACAGGTGATCTTTGGGAAATCCAGCGCAGAAACTCCTCTGGAAAGATGTTCTTACCACCCGAAGCTCAAGCAATACGGTAAAATCCCCACTTAATCTGTGAAAACAAACCCCTCATTACAGTCTCTAAGCAGTCGGGCCACATCAAAGCACCACTACCCAGAATCCTCAGCGCAAGGAGCGCAAGGAGCGCAAGGAGCGCAGCAGCGCCGCTCTAACCTCCGACCCTGAGCAAACGCCAACCTGTCGAACCTTAACCCTCAGCCGTCATCTAGATCTATACATCATAAAATACAGCCGGCCTCCAACTCCCATGATCCACCACAACACACACACACACACACACACACACACACACACACACACACACACACACAAAGCAAACTATTCTCTGGTTATTTAACTCTTCTTGTGATGTTTGCGAAACGTAATCACACACATACACAGGCAGGAAAACAGTCTTTACAGTGTTTCTTTAACATCCATGGAGACGTATGACACATACTGACCTTTTGACCACAACAGGTTTAAAATTAATTTGACAGTAGACTCAGGACGTTTCAGTAAGCTCGTGAAAACATAAAACATATCTCGGCTCATACTGACCCACACGTTCAGCTGTAGACTCCTATCGTTGTATTTTACATCACACTGATATCAATCTTCTTATCTCACCTGCAGAGAGAGCTCGTTTAAATGCACTTCCCTAAACGCCGAACTATTACTAGAACTGCTCCTGCGCTAATTGATAAGAACAAACACCAGAAGTCTGTCGTCAGGAAAAGCAACACATTCCTGTAATAAAAAAAAAGGTTATCAGGATTGTTATCAGGGTAAATCAGACAATGCATCATGAATTTAGTTTAAATAGCCTGACTCTAACTTATATACACGCACACACACACACACACACATACATACACACACACACGCACACATCCCTGGCTGTGTGTGTTTCTGGTGAAGTATGGAAGCCATTAGATCCGGTGACCAGCGCTGACAATAGCGAAGGTTAAAAGGTCGGCGGCCTGGTGGGAGCAGAGACGGACCGCAATGATCCATCAATGTCAAAAAAAAGACTTTGTGTTAGTGTGTGTGTGTGCATGTATGTGTGTGTCCCTTTATCTTGCACACACACACTTAAATGCAGGTGAAATATTAACTTGTTAATCTGAACTAAATGACCTTGCCGTCGCAACCAAAGCCTGCCGCTCGCTGACTTGTCCTCAGTCTCTGGACGTGCTTTTGTGTGTTTATGGGGGGACAATTGTGTATATTTTTATTTCTGTCAGATCAAAGCTGCTTTGTCAGATTTCAAACGATAATGTTTTTTTCTCCTTCTGGGCTTTGATTCAAGTATTTCATGAGTCATAGATTATCACATCGGAAAAGAAAAGTTTCCCAGCTGTAAGGTTTAATGGTGTTTAAGGGTTTTTCTTGATGATAATTAGCTGACAGTAATTTAGCGATCACTTTCATGATGAGTGCGACATGTTGAGGGAATCATAAACGCAGACAAAAAGGCAGGAAAGAGTCAATCTGGCAGCTGAGTGTCCAGAAATCTGAAACCACGAACTCTGCCCCGGCTGCCCTGTTTTTTCCACCCCCTCTATCTTTTGATCCATTATCTCCGCATCCATCTATTATCCATCTATCAGCCTGGAGCTACAGCAGCCCCGAGACAACCCCCGCTCCGCCTTTTCTGTTTTAATCAAATCGTTTCTGCCATTTTATGCATCCTGTCTTGGTCTGTTCTTCTCGTGCACCTTTTTATCCTCTTAAATCCATCCTCACTTGCCATCCTCCTTACATTTCTTTCCCTCTGCCAGTTCATCCATCTTTCCTCCATTTTCCCTATCACACCCTGGACTCCCCCCTCCACCCTTAAAGGAAAACTCAGTACATCTGAATGTTTCCATTGAAGCTTTGCAGCTAAATTGTCCCGAGAAATTACTGAAAATTAGACTTTTACACCAGCAGCTTGCTCATTTATTCCTCAATTAGTGGTTCAATCAAGTTCATTTGAACTTCATGATAAATATGGATCAATTAAATCAAAAAATTGTAATGATTTTTGTTTTATGTTACCTGCCTAGGGACTACGGATGTTAATTAGCATTTTTGCTACAATCCGGCATGTTTACATCGTGTATTTTGTACTGATGTTCATTAACATGTGTTGTCCCTATCAAATAAACAAATAAATAAAATAAAATGAACAGGAGATCCATTCTCGACTGCGCTGTCTTGCTATTTGTATCAAGGATTTGTGGTTTTTATTGCTCTGTCTGGTTTCCTTCTGCAGAGGTAATAAGTCTTTGACGGAGCAGGAAACATAAGACTCCAGTGAGATTGACGTTTGTGGATGATGACTTGGATGGTGCATTGTCCACCGCTGATTTCTCCCATACCACATCTATAACAATAAACGTGTCTTTGCACGTTTTAGGACGATGTAAAGAATTTTCCATCATTTCAAATTCATTTGAAGGCCATTTCAAGTGTCCCAGCTATAGCCATAATAAATTGTTTATGTTAACAGTATGTAATTAGTGTGGATTTCTGTACAATGTTTGCGGCTCACGGTGGTTTAAATGGTAATTCAGAGGGTTTTCTTGTTTCAGGAAAGAATTAAATTCAGGCAAAGACGCTAAATCCTTCTTATTTACAGGAAGAGAGAGATTCAATATTGATTATCAGCAGCTTTAATCAGCTTTTAAAACCAAAATTACACTGAATTCACAAATAAACAATTTGGGAAAGCCACCCACTGTCCCCACATTTTGGTTCCCCACTCAAGTTCCATTCGCCCCACGTCCAACCAGGAGAGGACGGCGAGGGAAGTTATGACTCGCATGATCCCACTTAACGTCTGCAGAGTAACCCACGTCGGGGGAGAGAGAGAGAGAGACGGAGGGGATGAAAGGATGTTTCCGTCAGACGCCACCGAGGGCAGACGGGAGGGACGAGGACAAGAGAGGATCCAGTAAACAAAGAGAGTTCTGTGTCACGTTGGACCTCAAACTGGAGCCGCTTTGCCAGGGTAGCAACGAGAGCGGACCACATTGCATGGTGGAATGTGTGTGTGTGTGTGTGTGTGTGTGTGTGTGTGTGTGTGTGTGTGTGGGGTACATTCTTTGGTTTGAGGCATGGCTACGTTGCAATAAACTGTAAACATATAAACACACACACACACACAAAAAAAAAGATGCCTCTAACAGCTCTTCTTAATCCAACATAACGGCTCAGAAACTGCTTCTAATGTCGAAGCGTTAAACGTAATAGCTGCGGCGCGGCTGGTGGAAAATGTTATAAAGAGAAACCAAAACCAGGAAGAAGGTGGGATTAAAGAACCTGAACAGACTCTTTAGATATCATTCAAATATTCCCACTGGACAACATGGACTGTGAAATATGACTCACTTCAAACCCCGCCTACTTTCACACCTGGTCATCCCGAGTTGTGAAATACTCCTATAAATGTCAACTGGGTTTTGAATGAGGTTTTCTCATTTCTGACACTTTCATTTCAGCTCTCCGTAAGAGTCACACGCCAAATCTGAACTTGTATAAAGCAAACAGCCGACGCAATGAGCTCTACGTGTTCACTCATGGACAGCAGGACAGACACGTTCCGGCCTTTGGATCTGAATCACACTGAGGGGTTTCTACTGAACACACAGAGCTGTCACACCATTTACCGAAAAGGATTCCAGCACGGATTTCTTCTACAATTCACGTCCAGCAACCTGCTCTCGGTCTCATCTGACGAACCGCCTCAAACAAACACGGAGCTGCAGGTCGAAAAGCTGCAAATCAGCAGAACACAAAACCCCCAACAGGGGTTTCAAAAACTGTTCTCCGTCACATGAAGATGCAATTTGGTGAAATCTGAGTAAAGCAAACACGGCTGGGGTGTGTGTGCATGTGAGTGTGTTGCCCCCCCCCCGACCCCAGTGAGAGGGTAAAAGGGATGGGGGGGGTGCAGAACGCCGGACAAAAACAATAACAACTGCAGCAGCCTCGGGTCACGACTTCTTCACCCCCCCAACACATGCACATGCACATACACACACACACACACACACACATGATTTTACTATGACGTTTATCTCTCATGTAGCTTTAGTATCACACACACTGCAACTGCAATAAGGTTGAGGGTCACTACATTGAAGTACTGATGCAAAGAGGGTGTGTGTGTGTGTGTGTGTGTGTGTGTGTGTGTGTGAGGGTCCAGACATAGCCTAAATGAAACAGCTAAAGGCTCCACAGATCAGAGATAGTGACATTCCAACCCCACCCCAACACACACACACACACACACACACACACACACACACACACACACACACACACACACACACACACACACACACTTCACCTATTCAAAGCTTCAGGCTCCTGCAACTGATCCACCCACGATTATTTATCTCAACAAAGCACCAACTCTCAGTGTGATGACTCTGTTCCATCACCTCTTCATGTTTCTGCCTCTCCCTGTTTCTCTCATTCGTTCTTCGTGTCTCTTTTTCCCTCCATCATTCAATCTGAACAGTTTCCTTTTCCTTTCATTTCATCTCTACAGTTTCAACCCATGTCAGATGATTTTAAAGCAATTTTCCCATCACATTCTTGCATAAGTGTTTGGAGTTTGAGTGAATGAGATTCAAAGATTTTCAAGTATCTTAACACTGGACATGTCTGACAGCTCGCCTCATGAGAACAAGTAGCTACACAAACATCATCCCAGGACTGAAAACTGAACCTCGTCCTCAGGAGTCGACCACAATTCAATCGACCATGCTCTCGACGCTTTACTGCAGCTGTGCCTTCAAATAGTGCCGGGCTGTATGACGATACAAATTAAGAAACTCGTCTATGACCAAAGATTTTGCCATTATTTCAGATTTTTGTATATTTCTGGATTAACTGGACAAAGTTACCTGATTTGACAGGTATTTGATTTGCTGGGGTTTACCCAAAAACAAATATTCTTCTGCACAAAGTTTAGTTAAATTGAGTATCTTTGGGTTTTCGGACGTCACCTTGTGTGCTGGGTAGTCACATCTTTCTGATACTTTATAGACTAAATACTTATTTCTCTAATTAAAAATACCTAATTGACTGAGTCCAGTTCCTTATACATCAAAATTGTGAACAAATTTCCATTTTTCATCCAATATATAAACAAAAATGGAAAAAAAAAAACACCTCAAGTACATGTTTTTGGCTGTGCTATAAAATACAGCTTATTTTCACTGCTCAATTTTTATTTTCCTCCTTAACTGACAGTTTTTTCTATGACTTAGTGAAAAATGACCACATGTTTTCCCACAGATGTTTGTTTTGTCTGACTCTACAGCTCAAGTTTTGTGTTACTGAAAACTCATAAAACAGCAAATATCCATGTTTGAAAAGTAGGAACTGGTGACCTTTTATTGCATTTCTGCCTCATAAATGACTTGATATGATTAAATGATTATCAAAAATAAACTGAATGTTCCTTTTTCCATCCTGCTCCAAATGCAAAAAGTCAATGTGATTTCTTGGAAACCTGAATACACTCTTTCTCTCTCTCATCAATATGCTCTATTGTGTACTATGTTGCTGCACGACATATGTTTTTGGTTAGTTAGGACAGTTAGAAAAGCAAGTCAGGGCAGAGGACATGGAAACAACACACACACACACACACACACACACACACACACACACACACACACACACACACACACAGTAGGGACAATAGCATCTCTATCTGATGGCATCCTCATCTACCCCCCGCAGAGCAGATTGCTACTGGAGGCTACCTTTACAGGAATGCAGGGAACAACACACACACACACACATACACACATACACACACACGCAGAGCTGTTTACCAACCCAGGACATTTGGTTGCATACCTTCGACCACATGTCAAAACATTCTTTTGTAAAATCCCTGGATTTCTGTTACTGTCAACAGCGGGACGAGAGGAGGAGGAGGATTATCGTCTTCATCCCTGTTGGCCCGTTCTGGCTCGACCGAGTTCCCGGCCGCTCGCACTGTTTTGAAACACACTCTGCAGGAATGCTCCCCACAAGAAACACGGCCTGATGTCCGACCGGAGAAGAAGAAGAAGAAGAACAAGAAGAAGAAGAAAAAAAAAATCCAACCGCAAATAGAAAACAACAAAAACTCTTTGGGAGACTCGTCCAGAACTTGCTTCACAGCCACATGTAGAGAGTCCTGTTTGAATTTAGTTGAGGTGAAGTTGTGCAACACCATATTTCAAACTTGAACAACAACAGAGGGCATCACGTCTTATTTAGCTATTTAACTGAATTTATTTTCGGTTGTCTAAACCCATTAAATCCAGATCCTGTTGGTCTGCTGAGATAAAATCAAACAAATCTCATTTTAATAAGACAAGATCACAACCACCTCTGATTGTTCCACTTTCAGCAAAGGTTTTTATGTTTGAAATCTCTAACTGATGGGGTTTTTTTGCATTAAATCTATGAGTGACTTAAAATCAATAACAAGATTATTTCAAATGTGAACCTTGATTATGATTAATGTATTGTATGTATTTAGATATATATTGAATCATCGGAGGCGTAGAGAGATGCAGCCTTATTTAAACAAACAGCAGCTTATAACAACTCCCCTCATCTCTCTTACATCACTGACAATGAAAACTATGGAGATAATGAAGGCTGCACAACAGTGAGCTTCTGCTTCAGTCCACTAAGACAGACTCTCGTACAACATGTAAAGTCTGATGCTCATTTAGATAGCGGACATGTCTGGTCTGATCTGCAGGGGTCTGGTGGGAAAAGCACTCGAGTCAAGACAAGCTCTGGGAACCATCAAAAAAAAAACTTAGCAGCTGTCATTTATCATTGAATCATGATTGCTTTAAGGGCACCACCTCGCTGCAACCTGGCAAATGTCATGAGCCAATGTAATCTAACGACACAGAAACGGCACGGATCGCCGGAGAGCTCGCAGTAGATCTTAAACCCACATATGAAAGCGAGCTGACAGCTCAGCAGCAGCTGCTCTGTCGAACACAACAATGGAGGCAACTCACCACCTCGTCATCTCAACCACGTTTGGCAAAAGACACAGAGCATGTCACAAAACGATGACAAATGGAAGTGTTTGAAATGATAAATAACACTAAAATATGTCTGAATGTCTCTAGGGCTGTTCACATGAAGGAGGGTCAAGACCGGGAATTACCACAGATAAACACATTTGTACGTAAAGCTAATGTTTATTTGGTTGTATTAATGTATTTTTTATTCCATTTAATCTACTATTGACTGGCTAATAACTTGACTGGCTGGCTAACAGCTTGCCAAGAGGCTGGCAGCCTGACCCACTGAACAGCTGAGTAAGTAGCAAAGCTAAAGGCTGACTTGCTGAGCAGATAAAACCTTAAACTCACTGATCACTGACTGCAAAGAAAACAAGTGCTCAATTTAGAGAATTACATGTATGGGGACTACACACACGCACACACACACACACACATATACTCACACATAATCTCCACACCCATTCACACTCACACACACACACACACACACGCGCACACACACACACACGCACACACCACAGTAGTAATTTGTTATGCTCCTGGAGGAATGTTGACCAAATGGCTTATATCCCCGTGCTGTCTCAGACTGGGGGAAGCCACCCTCCCCCCTCCAGCAGAGGACTACACTCTCATAAGGGCCCCGAACACACACACACACACCCCAAAACATGAACATCTTGAAGGGGCAGTTGGCACATTTATACGCTCTTACACGTGTCCACAACTGCCTCAAAAAAAAAAACAGCAGACTCACTCTTGCACTTCACTTTGGCCATTTTTTTTTCAACTTGACATTAAGTAATTATATCATAAAGGGCTGCAAGACACAATTATTTTCATTATTGATTGTTCAGTTCACTTCTTTTGATGAACTATTTATAAAATGGAGGTACTGTGGACACTTCAGAGAGCGAGGAGACCCTGGAGCAGACACACAACATGCTGGAGGGAGTGTATATCTCATCTGACCTGGGAATTCCTCAGGATCCCCTAAGAGGAGTGGGAGGTAGTAGCTGGGGAAAATGGGGTCTGATTTTTCTGTGTTTTTTTTTTTTGCCAGTATACTCCATCCAAAGAACTTGTCAGATGACTGGGTGGATGGATGATTGGATGTATGGATGGATGGATGGAGCTTCGGGGAACGTGCGACACCTTCCAATGGCAGATTAGGAGGTTTGTGTCCGACGATTTCCGATGGTTAGCTGCTTCTTTCTAGCTCTCTTTTTCATTCACATACAGTGGAGTACAACCCGGCCTTCAGCCCACTAACACCACGACCCAGATCTGGTTAAGAGGCAGAAAATAGATGAATGGCCTCAAATGTCTTGTTTTGTCTGATTAACAGTGTCCCCAGATTTGAGAAGTTGTTCGCAGCAAGTCTTTGCCTTTTTTGCTTGATCCATGACTTCAGCGATTAATGCTGCTGGCTTGACTCTCAGGAATGACGGACATGTGAATTTCCCCCAGGGATCAATAAAGTCTTACATTAAAATTGGCATCTGAAATCTGACACAAACACACACATTTGTTCATGGCTCTCTCTCGGAAGTGAGAGGATTATGACTGTATTCAGCTGTGGTCCATACAGACACTGTAAACGTCTGTTCAGAGGCTGCTGGAAACTCTCTCTCACCCTCGCTTAACCTAAAACACATTATACACTCTTGTCTTTCATATACACACACACATGCGAACCTCATCTTTACCTTCCCTCTGTGCTCCTGCCTTTCTCAGCTTCCCTTCAAGGACGTAACACCTAATCATTAAACACTTTTCTGCACCACAGTTCCCTGTTCAGAGCTCACCGCCTGAGCTACTTCATTGTGTGTGTTTCTGAGTGAGTGAGTGTGCGTGCATGCGCGCGTTCGTGCATGCGCGTGTGCATGTGTGCGCGTGCGTGTGAGAGTTTAAACTAGCCACTGGACACAAAACAGCCATAGACCACGGTTTGATTTTTATCTCCTTTAGCAGTCCCAGTCACATTTTCCCAGGGGCTGTGTTACTGTGTGTGACTTTGTGTGTGACTTAGTGTGTGTGTGTGTGTGTGTGTGTGTGTGTGTGTGTGTGTGTGTGTGTGTGTGTGTTTCCAGATGACTGAGCCAGGCTTTTCCATTCCCTGCTGTGGCGCTGTGGTGAATATGGATGCACACCGGCCAACATTTACACCGCTGCTGCTGCGACTTCTCATCACCGTGGGCGAGAGACGGTACAAGAAAGAGAAAGAGAGAGAGAGGCAGAGGTTGCATGTCAGTCGGCCTACTTATGCACTGGACTGAACGCACGTACACACACACACACACACACACACACACAGACCACCCCCAGCAGAACACACACCAATAATTACTTGCAGTAATTCAAAAGACACCCTCCTTATTTCCAGCAGCTCACCGCCCGCAGCGTGAAACCGTGAGAAGAGGCTGGGAGGAAACGGCGGCCCCCGTGACTTTATCGCACAAGAAGAGGTCACGTCAAAATCTATAAGGACACATTAAATCTCTTGCAAAGCCTTCACACTTCCCCAATACACACACCTGAAAGTAACACTAACCTCTTACAGCTCTGCAGACCACACTACATGTCATTCTGCAGATCTATCAACTCCCATACTGGTTGGTTTCTTAGTTGAATCATGAGGATGCTGTCAATGGAAGCTATTGCAAAAAGGGTCGATAACCTTTAACATATGTGACAAACACTATAACAGCCTTTCATTTCCCACAGACACCCGACTGGAGTGGTTTTAGTCGTCTGTCAACGCTCGGGGGAATTTTTACCGTCCGGTGAATGAACAGGAAGATGAACAGAGCCTCGTTTCGCTGGGGATCCCCCCCTGGGAACCCCATTTAGCACCCCTGTGGGAACCCTTTGACCTCCAAATTTGAGAGCCCAACCGCTGCATTAGATTATGTCGAGAGGGCTTTTTTTTTTATTCATGGACAGTGACAGCTGACAAACATCAACCGGCACCGGATATTTGCTTTCGCTTTGGGCGATAACTTTTTATTCTCTGCAGAAGAGGAGGAGGAGGAGGAGGAGGAGGAGTGAAGCTACAAATCTGATGTCTAAAAAAAAAGCAGTTTCTGAGTTGAAAAGTTGAACGCAAGCGGCCAACAAGCAGACTGAAATGAGGAAGCAGCCTTACAAGCCTGCAAACTAACCACAATTGCTGTTTTGGTGGAGCTAGAGTTCTGCAACAACCACATCCTTACATAGTGCAATTCCTATTGTCAATGTGAGAGTGATATTATGAAAATATGATGCTAAGACGCTAAATATTTACATAAACATTAAGAAAATACTTTACATAAACTCACTCCAAGTACAGTAAACCTGTGAATATAACATTATATCATTGTGCATTTATGTGTAAGCAGAATTGTAGCTGGTTGAGGTGAAGCTAATAAAGCTAAAGACTATCAAAATAATTGCCAATTGATTTTCTGTCAGTGGACTAATCATTTCAGTTCTTGGTGGAGCTACAAGGATTAGTCGATTAATTGATGGACAGAACATTAATCAGCAACTATTTTGATGATCGAATAAAAAATGTCAATGTAATGATGCATTTCTTTGTCACACATGAAAGTAAACTGAATATCTTTGGATTTTGGACAGTCAAAACAATATAATTTGACACAAGCATTTTCCATTTTGTACCCTCATTTTAAAATAATCGTTAGGTACAGCTCTACTCTTCATATGTGTGGTATGCATGAATCTTATATTTATAAAGTAATTAAGGCAGTAAAGTAAATGGGATGAAGTAAAAAGTACAATATTTCCCTCTAAAATGTCGTTAAAAACAAGAATAAAGTATCTAAAATAAGTAGAGTACTTCATAAATGTACTTATTTATACTGCACAGGCTTGTAAATTGAGATTTTTCACATTTATATCAATGAAAATAGCGTCAACAGTTATGGTCAACTTACTTTAGTGATGATGAGCGGCTCGCCGTGCTCCAGTCCTCCTTTCAGCGTGAACCCCCAAGGCGCGCCCCCGCTCAACTGGACCTGAATGTGGTGGAAAGAGACGAGCTGCTCAACCGTTTCCATCCTCTGTCTCCGGTCCGTTATCCGTTATTTTTCTTCTTCTTCCCTTCTCCCTCTCTCTATTTTTCTTCCTCTCGGTGTATTAGCCGGGCTGAGATGTTGCTAGCTTAGCGGCGCCGGTAGCGGTCCCTTGGCTTCTCCATCACCGCTGTAACGACAACAACGAACGGATGGATGGATGAGTGGAAGGACGGAGGGAGTGAGTGGAAGAGGGGGAGGGCAAAAAGTTTTGGCCAGCGTCAAGCTCGTCGAAGTTATGGCCAACTTTTCGTTTTAAACTTCCGGTCAAGGAGTTTAACCGTTAAGGAAAAGTAGACGTTAGCATGTTTTACGGTTTCAATCTCGCTCTGTATTTTAATCACGTAAATCTACCGGTTGTTTCGTTTAATATCTCTAGCTACTGACCCGCTTATTTCCCCAAAAGAAGAAAGTTTAACGCTTTTTATTTTGACGCCTACATCAAATGTTTCCGGTGTTACAGTCGCTAAATTGACGTAGCTGCAAACTTTGGGAAAACTTTTCCCAAGGAGAGGTAGGCAGGCCCCTCCCACTATTCGAACAGCGGGATGTGATTGACAGAAAGGTCTACCAATAAGCAGAGAGATTCTGCATGCGAGTATCCAATAAGCGACGTTTAGGGGAGGGGCTGCCAGGGCAACAACCGCGGTATTGTAATAACATCAGGTTGGCTCACGGCGGCAAATAGAGCCAGAAACACAGCATCAGTTCATTTTAAGCACTGATGACCAACTCAAAATTATAGCTTAGCTTTCATCTCCATATCTAATCGTCCATATCTAATTGTATCTTATGATTTTGGTTCATTTTGCTGCCCTGCTGCACTGTAGCAAGCTATAACGTGATTTAGTTTTTGATGTACTGTTCTGTGTGAAGCACTTAACTTGATTTTTGAAAAGTTCATTACTTTCTTTCCACTAGAATTACAATCACAAACATCCCTGGTCTTTCTCAGTCAATCTGTGAATTGCTCACAACTGAATTAGGACTATTACAAAGCGCAAAGACTTTATCATTCTGTCCTCAAACTGCTGTAACTCTCATTTTGTATGTGAAAGCAAAGATTGTCAAAGCCCTCATCCATCCACACTGAGATTTTGCAGAACTGCAGCATGAGCACCTACAGTACACGAGCCCCCGGGCCAACAACAACATTTGGTATCACGTCCCACACATTTCTGAAGCCTTACCAATCATACCAGTCTGCTTGTCTAACCACCATATTAAGACTCATTTAAACAAGCAATTACAAGCTCTCAAAAGTTACATAAGACAAACTTACTGCTATTTTTGTTAATTTCCCACTCCAGTGATAATAAGCTATAGTTATACAATTTGCGCAAGTTTATTTAAGCTCTCTTGCAACAATTTATTATCAATAATTATGTTTTGATAAGTTATTGAGTTCCTTAATGGAGCTTGCTGAGATGATAGATGTTAGGGTGTCACTATTTAACTGCTTCATGACCCTGTACGTGAGTTTCATTTGAAATCCACTGCTAAACACCCATGATGGAGTAAACAATGTCTAAGCAGCCAGGATTAATGAATCAATATCTTTATATCTTCATCTGGTGCTTTTCAAACATTTATTAACACGGCAACTAAACATCTCCATTCACCAATGAGGACCATATGGTGGGGTTGAAAGCTACTCGACTTTTTTACTTTCTTTTCCAGAGTGAGATGATAAAATCGATACCACTCTCATGTCTGTGTGTTAAGTTCGGGGTCCCTACCTCGTTAGCCTAGCCTACCATAAAGACTTATGGAGGAAAACAACAACAAAGCTAATGAGCTGAGCCTCCGAGTTGTAATTCAGAGTCATTGATATGGAAAATTTCTATCAGCAAAGATATTTCCCAAGTGGTGAAAACAAATACAGGAAACTGTGTCACCAAAACTGCTGGAAAAACGGCTGCAAAACCAACATTGCTGGCAGTTGCATCAAAATAAAATCCTAAATTAACAACTCATACTGTTGATTTAGATCATTTGAACTGAGTTTATCTTTACTGTATTTAGTTTCACTTGTAAATGAACCCCTCCGTACACTGCAAAAAAAAAAAGAAGCTATTTTAGGCCATTTAAATGGTGTGACCACAAGGCTAGCAGCCATTGTAGCCACTGTAATGATACTTGGACAATCCCAAGTCAGAATAACAGGAGGTTTTCCTGCTCTTCATTTCCTTGTTTGACTGCACCATTAACATACAGACATGACTGATATCAATGTTCTCATCTCCTCTCTGAAATAAAGTAGCTACTGTTTCTCAAAATGTTGAACTAGTCATTTAAAAAGATGCAGTCTTCAAGCAAAGTTGGTTTTAAATGGTTGATTTTCCCTATAAACAAATATGTAACATCTTCAAAATGGTTTCTGTTTTGTACATAAACTTCCCTGGGTAGCTATTAAAGCTGCATTACAGTGTAAATAATACGCACATCATCAGTCCAAATCTCAAAAGTGGAGCTTTCTACACAATTTCTGGTTTTTAAAGTTGAAACTGAAACAGTCACTTCTGCCTTTATTGGTGAATTTGTGTCTGGAATAAACATTTAAATGTGTTTCAGCCTCAGCAGCTCTTATGGCCATTTTCTGTCTGTCTCCTTTGTAGTTTTCCCACAGTCCCTCTGCAGACTGGGAAGATCGGGATTGGAGATAATCACTGTTGTGGAATGCCACCACACTGCAGTGGCACTTATTTGAGTGTGTGTGTGTGTGTGAACGAGTGGCTATCTTTGCATGTGTGGAGAGAAAGAACAAGTAAAGAGAGGCAGATAGAGAGAATCAAAAGAGAAAGGGAGACAGATGTGAACATGTCCAGACATCTCACCTTTCATCCAGACCACGAGGAGGTTGTTTTGGTCAGATCAGACGACCGTTCCTCCACGCCACCGGTGACACCCGTGGCCGGAGGCTTTATGTTTTCAGGATGTCGTTCGTTCAACTCGTCCCTGTTGAGAACAATTCATTCAACAGAAGTTCAGTGATCCCAAAGGCTTCAAATTATCCAAGTACAAACAAACAGCATATGAAAACACTGCAATCAGACTCTTCAGAAATAGCCAGAGTTTGGGAGTTGTCTAAATATAAAATCTACACCACAGTGCAAAAAAAGATGCAAGATGAAACCAAAGACCAACAGAGCAAGTCACAAATTACTCCCATTGCTGAAACTTGAAGCATGTTGTAGTTATTTTTGAAGGGGTACCCCAAGGAATCAGCACATGTCACTTTTCCTCAAAGCAACTATGTATACAATATTTTTTTAATTCATTCTGATGGAGTAAGTTTTTTATTTGCAGAAAAATGAAACGATCCTTGTGGAAACTGGTGCAGTGGTGTCATTCTACCACCTGATGGCGCTGATGCGATCAACAACAGACTTATAATAAAACCACTTAATCTTAAGGTCTCATACTACATCCATGCAAAAGACCTTTTTTGTGTGTGTGTGTGTGATTTATTGAGCAATAAATTTACAAACAAGGAGACACTTCAACCATTGTATCAAAATCCATTCAAACCTTTACCTTTACAGGTGATTATTGGTCAAATTAAAGAAAAAAATGCAAAAAACAAGAACATTTTTTCTTGTTTCAGTTTGGATAGAAAAAAAATCTGACTTGTTAGCAACGTTTGAATTATTTAAAATGATGCTGAATTAAAGAATAAAGGTATATTTAAGCACAAATAATTTATCAAAAAGAAACCTTTGGGGTATATAGTAACTCATCTCATCAAATTATGTGTTTTAATTTACAGTTACAATCCGAGTATCAGCTTGATTTAGTAAAACAGAGTGACACATTTTGCTTTTCCTGAATTAAACCTGGATTTTTATTAATTATTAATTATCCTGGCTGTCTTAAAATTAACACACACTGTGCAAAGTTAACCTGGAAACTATGGATGCAAAAAAAATATATATTGTTTCTGTAAAGTAGGATACAGAGGATAACAGCAAAGAACACATTAATCAAATATCAGAATGTATATTAAGTGCATGTAAAATTCACATTTGCCTCAATGTACATTTGAGCACCTTTACCGACCCAATCCAGTGGCTTCCTCGCGGTCCTGTGGGCGGCTCATGCATATCCGAAGGGTTAATTGGGGTCACCGTCAATTTCAGGAAGTTGATTGTCGTGACCAAAATGGCAGGTGAACAGGTGAGCCTGTAAATCCCGCCCTCGGCCGTGCTGAGGATGGTTGCCAGTCATAGCCTCGTTGGTGGAGCTCGCTAGCACCAGAGGATTTATAACCAACATGAGGGCGCTGCGTGTCTGCGTCCTGTCCTATTTCATCCTCCTGTTGACTTTTACCTGCACCGGGCAAAAAATGGCCTCCGAGCTCTCTGGCGCGCATCACCGGCCTCTGACGCACGAGCAGGAAGCGGACCAGAACGTGCAGTTCATGTTGAGTTTGTACCGGAGCGCGGCTGGACCGGACGGCAGGCCTAAACAGCACCGGAAGTTCGGCTCCAACACGGTCCGACTGCTGAGACCCACGGCGTCTACGGTGCACTACTTGCCAGCGTCGAGAGGTGAAAGAGCCAGTTTACTAATCTCCTAAAGATCTGGGTCTAATCTATTTTCCAGAGGCAATCACAACCCAGCCACTGGGTCCGACTCTGCAACAGGTGGTTCAGCGTTTTATGACCGGAAGTGTTTTATTTTGGCAGAGGGATAACTTTTTATACATGTCGGTAAACTGCCAGCTCGTGTCCAAAAATGCTCTATTAACTTATTATGTTTCATACACTGATTCCAAACACATTTCATGAGACTTTTTTTTATTTCCCTGTGCTACTTATTATATTGTTTTAAACCCTCCCACCACCAAAAAAAAAATGGCAGCCATCCAATACAATAGTTGGACTGCTGATTGTTTTAGCTTTCTGTGTGTCTTCCATAACCATGTGAGGGCTCCGATCATCCGTACCACTATTCGCTTGCATTTTCTGACACAGTTTAGATGAACAGGACATTGCATAAATAGATTAGGTTCAAAAAATGGTGATCTTTTTAAAGAATGACACCAAATCTGGCATGATAGTTCACACGAAAGCTGAGAATACTTTACGTTATCGGCTAACGATGGCACAGACTTGTCTGAATTAACCTTGATTTCTTGCAAATTCATTTTTTCTAGCTCTTGTTTCATGTTTCAGTGTAATGAGGCATCTAGTCCAGTGGTTCCCAACCTTTTCCAACTCCTGGCCCACTTGAAAATCTCAAAAATGTCTGCGGCCCACATCCAACTTCATAACAATACGGAGGCCAAATAATGCCTTCTCAGAGCACTTTTTACTTTAATGATAATGATTGAAGTGAAAGCAGAGGACCCTCTTTCTTTTTAATTCTTGCTGTTGCTAATCAGCTATCTATTTTGATACTCCAGTTTTTCCGTTGGTTACAATGTGGTCCAGAGGCGACAGCATAAGTTTCTACCATTGGCGTATCGCAGTGATGGGCATTAATACAAGAAAAGATTTAGTTTTAAAACATTTTTTTAAATGTTTTTTGGAGATCATTTTGTTTTTAAAACGTTTATTTATTTATATATAATTACATCTTTTCACCAAAATTGTATTGAGAGGGACTGAGTGTGTCAGTCATTAATTATGGGCATCTCTCTTCCAGACTCCCACTACACCTTCACAGTACAGTACAACCTTGACACTCTTCCCTCGGAGCAGCTCATCAAAGCCTCTTTCATCCATCTCCGCTCTTCATCCTCTCCTTCCTCTTCCTCAACCACAACTTCAAGCACCACTCAGGCCCTTGAGCCGCCCCGCTGCAGAGCTCAGATCACCTCACTGGGACCGGAGAGCCTGGTCACTCTGGAGCCCCACGAGCGGTGGACGGAGACGGACATCACGGCACACGTCACCGGGCACGTCCTACAGAGGAAGGACCGGGGCAAGGGGGGACACTTGATCCTCACTGCCCAGTACCGGTGCACAGAACCTGGGCTTGCTGAAGAGGACGGCAGCCTCTGGTGGCAGACTCGTCGTAGAGGAAGACCGAGAGAGGAACCTCACCTCGAAGTCCCGTCCCTTCTTCTGTACCTGGAGGAGGAGAGGGAAGTGAAGGACTGGATGGGGGAGTTGTTGGGGGGTGAAGGGGAGAACATCATAAGGCGAATAGGGCAGTGGCACCCTTCGCTTCGCCGGCGCCGTCGCTCCAAAGACTCTTCAGAGGCGAAAGATCCTTCACTGGACGCCCTGAAAAACGCACCTACTTCCTCCTCCTCTTTCTCCACCTCCCCCTCCGCCTCCATCATCTCCGAGATCCCCAACTACAAACGCAAAACCAGCGTGCCCAAGAACCGCTGCAAGCTCCACTCCTTCCGCCTCTCCTTCGACGAGCTCGGCTGGGGTCACTTCATCGCCCCGCCGGTGTACAACCCTCGCTTCTGTCAGGGCGACTGCCCGAGGTTGCTCCACTACGGCTACCACTCCCCCAACCACGCCATCATCCAGACCGTCATCAACGACCTGGGCGTCGGGGACGTCCCTCCTCCGTCCTGCGTGCCTTACAAGTACATGCCCATGAGCGTGCTGGTTGTGCACAAGAATAAGGTGGACTACAGGGAGCTGGAGGACATGGTGGCCGAGTCGTGCACGTGTCGCTAAAGACTCAGGAGCGGAAGAACTGAGAAAAGAGACTTAAAAAGGGGGTGGATATGATGGGTCATTTGTTTGATCTACAGCTTGGCGGCTAACCACAATGAGCTTGAGACTGGAAGGAGGAAGTTGTTGTGGTTTCAGATCGTCACCATCCCTGTTAAAGCACTTTAAAAGGCAGCTGCCGAATGTGAACCATGGGCCGTGCAGCTGGGAGGGGAGTCCCTACGTCCTGATATTCTGAATTATTGTGGCATTATTATACTGTGACTCTAATCTGGTGGAAAGGTGAATGTGCTGATTGCTGTATTCATAGTCACTATAAAAGGTTGCAGGTAATTTTGGAAGCATTTTACGACACTTGAGAGCAGCATAACCAACTTGATGTAAGTAGTAATTTGATTAAACTAAGCTAAAAGTAAACTCCGGGGGAACTCAAACTAAACTTCTGCAGTAGCTTCATAAACTTGACTAAACATCATGGGAACCTTTTAAGAAAACTGATAACTTTAGGATTAAGCACTGGTTGATTTGTGTTTTTGAACCTCAAACCACAGTCATCTGATGAATATTTTCTTCCTTCTGTCTGTCTGTATATTCGTTCTTTCTTTTTTCTTTTTTTTTTCTTTTTCTTTTTTTTTTATCGACCATGTTGGATGTAACTGTAAAGGTCGTATGATGTGACAGTTTTGCTGTTTACAGTCTGAACTTTTGCATTTTGTAAATATTTATAATAAAAAGAAAGGGCTGCCACTGGCCTGTCTTATATAAAAAAACAAAACAAAATGAAGGGATTATGAAGATACACAAGTGTTGTATGTTAAAGAAAACAGAATTGTTGAGTGGAGTGGAAAAGAATGCAATTTTTATTACGAGTGACGATGAAGAATAAAATAAAATGCATGTTTTCTAAAACCTCATTTATTGTCTTTTTTGATGATTTTGTTTAAAAACTAGTTTTTGTTTTTTTTCCAAAGTCGAGATTAAACGGTTTAAGTCACGGTAGACAAGCTAGGGAGCTAAGAAGACCATGTTCTATGATCGAAAACTCCAGAACTGCTACTGAACAGAAGTTTAAAGGAGAAATTCAACATTTAGGAAACTGACTTATTTGCTATTGCGAAAAACTTTCACAGCTTGGTCCCAACAGAGAAGCAGTGGATCATAATCCCTGTAAGAGAAAACAAAAGTATATAAAAGTACAAGGAAGTATGTTCATACTTCCTTGTATGTTCATACTTCTTTGTAATTCACAATCTCAAAAAAAATCATTTATTTCATCTCATTCATTCATTTTGTTACAGCATCTTTTACAAATTGTAAAGACATCCCTTTACTTAACTTAATTTACAGCACGACACAGAAATCTCAGGAAATGCATTAATGCAAAACATCCACAAGATGGCACTGTTCACTAAAATGGTGCATAACGTTTCCATCAGCAGAAGACAAATCTGGTTTGTTTTGTCACCGGTTTTCTTCTTAAGAAAAATAAATAGATGTTTGACCAATTGAAACACTGTCTCTATTTTAAGATTAATTTTTCCAATATATAATGTGTATTTATTGTGTATTTTCTATCTGGTATGCATTCAGGGATCTGTCTGAACTCTGCATTGCAAGTTTCATAAACCATTTTTTCTGTTTGCCCCTTACTTCACCCTGACCTCACAATCAGAAGTCTTTGAGGAAGGTCATGTGAAATTCACATCAAGGAAAAAAGGTCAAACTGGATGTAAACAATCGAAGCAGGCCCTCTGACATATATAGATAACTTATGTTGTTTCTACTTATTGAACCAGCCAGGAAAGGTTGAAAAAACAACTTCTTGACACAGAAAGGAGAAGAAACAACCACATTTCCTCCTTTTAGAGCTCTGAATTTAGAGCCCTGTAATTTCACATTGTACTTCTTTGCACATGTTTGAGTATTTATTTTCATTTTTGCTTTCGTTTGCCTCTGTAAAGCACTGTGAATGATCCTGTGTCTGAGTGGTGCTTTATGAATAAACCAGCCTTGAATAGAAACACACAGATGTGTTATTACTTGAATATTTTATTAAAATAGGGCAAAGTGAAGTGAAAGTGTCATTAGTGGAATAAAAACAGCCAGTCATAGCCTATGTACAAGTTCATAAATGGTTCTACCATAATAAGCAGTTTATAAATGGATTTTGTTCCACGTGTTCAGGGTCCTTTAATGTTACTGTAAATTGTGCAGATGAAGGTCAGTGTCACTGGGTTAAGAGGTGCACTTTGCTCTGTATCAATCAGGTACTGTAAGTGGGTCAAAGAGAAGCAGTTCCTCCATCACTGTTTACCCACACACACCCACCCTCAACATGGATATCTATGTGGACTGATTGAAGCAGAAACACACGTGTGCATAAACACGCAACCAATACACACGCTCATGCAGATATAGAGACTGAAAACAAGCATGTAAATCGTGATAAACCGCAAACCTACTGTATGTGGCACTGTGAAACATATATACATTTGTTTACTCTTTTCTTAATCTATCTTTTCTGTCTATTTCTAATATTTAGTTCAGTTTTTTTTCCTACATATTACCAGACAGACTCTCAGGTAGAGGTTACAGTGAACTGTGATGTAACTTAGATAATAACATGTGTTTCTCCACATATATATATATATATATATAGCAACACACAGTAGAGCAACAACACCTTAATGGGAAAGAGTTTTACTAATATCTTTCCAATGTTGTTGATCAATGGTAATGTGACTCAGACAGTGATTACTTTGGCACACGCAGAGATTTTTGGCTTTCCAGTGAGGATTTAAAAGAGAAAATGTTATCACACCCGAAGACTTTTGGCTTGTTTTGAGTCACAAAATCTAAACACAGAAGAGTATTACCACTAAAGTATTTTTTTTAATGATTTTAGGCAGTAATATGGTTTGATCTAGCCAATTTCATGGTGGAAGCACAGGGACGTAAAGACAATCTATCTGATGTTTACTAGAAGTTATGTAAATGTATGCAAAGAAGAGGAGCAATGAAAATTAAAAATTACAGCTGAGGTATTTCAATTAAACTTAAGCTTATTTTTAGAACAATAAAAGGATACTGAACAAAACATGGCTCCTGTGGCTTAAAATCAGATGAAAATAAACATGAAAAAGATCAAATATATCACTGGAATTGCGGTAAAAGAATATTCTATGAAAAGAAAAAGAAGAAATAAAAAGTTAAAAGTCGGACATAGTCATGTATCTTGTTCTTATTTTGCCTGAGGATCTGCAGGGTTGGTCTGTTACATAAACATTTAATTACAGGGTGACTGGAAAGCCTCAGTTTTACGGGACCTCCTCGTCTATTTCCTCCAGGGATATTGTGTGTGTGTGTGTGTGTGTGTGTGTGTGTGTGTGTGTGTGTGTGTGTTGTTTTGTCCCTCTCATCCTAATCTCCTGTGACAGATGTTGTAATGTTCTGAAATCACACACACACACACACACACAGAGGCAAATTTTGCCAAAGGCAGATTCCCGTAAATGTCCCACTCAGCGGTGCAAGACAGAGAACAAGTGAACTGTCACTAATCACATCAGACAGAAAACATTATGGATGAACATGTCTACCAGACTTTGTTTGGCTTCAAGAAAGTGTGTGTGTGTGTGTGTGTGTGTGTGTGTGTGTGTGTGTGTGTGTGTGTGTGTGTGTGTGTGTGTGTGCTAGTTGTCATGTGTGTGTGTGTTTTTAAAGTGACGGAGTGATGAAATGAGTCAGCCACAGTCGTACAGACATCAGCGTTTGCATTTACTGTATGCTGTGTGTCATTGCTTTCATACACAGTGCCTGGAATTAGTGAAACAAGCAGCAAATCCTCACATTTGAGAAGCTCCAGCTTTTAATTGTTGTTGATTATTTCATTATTGTTAAACAATTTTTAGCATGTGACATTTAGAATGAAAGCTATCACGGTAACATCACTGCATCTTGTAGTATGCAACATTTAACATGTTAGCCTTTTACGTAAAATGGTAGCATGCTAACGCTATCACCTTGTGGTGTTTGAAGGGGAATCACCAATGAATCCAGGCCAAATGAAGCCTCAGTTTACACATTTATAAAGTTTGTGATTCTCTGAATGCGCAGACAAGAGTTGTCCTTTTGCATCATGAACCAAATGAACCTGTAATCAATGCAGCGATTTGCCAGATCACACAAAAACAGAACAGTCAACAAAACATCTGAGTCATCAGTCAGCTAATGCAGCATGTTAATGAGAAGCAGCTGGAAATACAAATATGTAAAAAGAAAAGCTGGGAAAAAAGAAACTAAACTAAACAGCTGCTCCGGTGGCAAAGCAGAGATTAGCAGAGATGAAGATCAGTTGTGCATCAAAACAGGCGCACCTCCTAACACTGTTTAATTCAGCTAAATTAAATAAATATTCCTGATAACAAAGACAATATCTCTTTTTCTGCTGCATCGATTAAAAATGAGTTGACAATGTTATAGAAATGCAGTGCTAAATCAGGGGAGTACTCTTTTAACAGGCCATTCGGTAGTCCATCCATTGATTTGACAAAAAGGTATGATATACCAACATTTATTGGAGTAAATTCTTCAAATATATTTCATAAATAAGCTTGATAAACTTAAAAAAATAAATAACTGTTCAGTGAACAGTCAAGCTAGCTAGTGTGGCTGTTAGCAAGCTAACTAGTGCTGTCAAATTCCTGGCTAGCTTGCATTAGCTAGCGTTAGCAGTTAGCTTGGCATTTAGCATAGCTCACCAACTATTTATCAAGGACGTGCAGTTGAACTTTGTCACTTTCAGTTGTGACCAGGTCTAAACTGACTTCTTTTACACCACCTGCAAAAGTTTAATTCATCGTATGAAATTTGTGTTTCCAGAGCAATTTAGCCTTCCTGAAATGCTTGTACTTCAAATCCTTTTAAGACTGCTCTATAATCACAATTGCAATTTAATTTAAAATATATTACTGATCTAAGCCTGTGCAACAATACGTTAAATGTACCTTTTTCCTGGTAGAAATGATTGAAAATCTATATGTTTCAGCTAAATTGTATATAACTTTCGGTTACTTTAAATGAGAGAGATAAGAGACGAGCACTGCCAGAGATGAACTGTCACCACATCCACTATCAGAGAGTTGTTGGCTTTGATTCAAGGCCTGTCCACATTTATAGGGGTTTCTTGGTAACACATTTCTGTGAACATCAGCCTGCACAGTCCGCATGAGTACTTATAAAACTGGTCAGATGAGGTCATGTCTGCAACTCTCCTTCGATCCGTTTGTCCAAGGGAATTATTCTTCATGGTAATCAAAGTTTAAAGTTCAGATATGACAGGGTGGGCAGACCGTTTTTTTTCTTTTTCATTGTAGGTGGACTGCGCTAGAAAGGAAACTGGCATAGTCAGTCCACAGAGGCTGCACCGTCAGCATTTAGCAGCTTACTGAAATCCTTCCTAACCCCACAGGAAACATAAAACATACATTATAATGTATTATAATGGACATCACATAAGAGGAAAAAAATCACAAAACTATTTATGAAATGTTAATGTTTTTTGTTAATGAGCTTTGTGATTAAAGCTCAAATAAGAAACTTTCTGCATGTTAATTCAGGAAAATGTGCAGTTTATCTAAGTAATTTCTATCCTTGGAAAATGCTCCAAGTTACAAACTGTACTTCACTGAAAGATTGTTTGACATAAACGTCTAAAAACAATAAAAACATGATGTGAAAGCAGTTCAAGCAAGATAAGGAAAGCCTCGAATCATGGTTAGTGTGTGTTCTGATTCTTCACCACAAGAAAACATCTGTGGCCACACTGGAAATTAGAGTTACTGTGGCAGCAATGGTCAAAGTCCACTATCACCTGGTCCAGTTATAATTCAAGGTAATTAAAGTTCAACGTTTAGCTGTCTGTGAGGGACGATTTTATCTATATGTTTCAAGGACTTTGACGTAACTGATGAAGAACAGGAAATGCAGCTGAGTTTTGTATTACACATACAGATTTAAAGCTGTTACCATGGTAATCGGTCATGCCGTGCATCTAACCTGCAACTAAATTATACTGATTATCCAAATGTTTTTCTTTTACCTTTTTTTTGGATAGATTGGGATCGGATTGGGATCAAGGCAATAAATAAATAAAGCAATAAGAAAGATTAGTGTCGATCAAAAATCAAGAAAAGAAAGAATTGTTGAAGAATGAGGTAAATAAATGAGGGTTAAAATTAAAATTTTCATTACTGATATATGTACTTTTGCACTCTCTCCTTTGCATAAGTTGCACACTTTGCGTCTGTCCTCCGTTAGCACAGAACGACAGCCGCACATCAAGCAGGGAAAACTTTCATGTCTTGACTCTCTCCGTCTCAGCCTCTGCAGTTTCACTCTGCAGCTGCTCGGCCCGTCAGGCTCAATCTGATGACTCACGCTTTGGCGATAATGTGTGATGCAGATGTTCTGAGTGGATGTAGCGCGGGATTCCTGTCAGTCTCCTGCTCCTCTGGGGGCCTCTCAGGGATGAAAAAACCCTTACAGGAATCAGGAATCAGCGCAGGAATTTTTCCGTAACATCCATCCACGATCCTCTGCGATCCTGGATTAAATCAACTGTACTTTTCCTCTCTGTCTTTAACGCAACATCCAGCGTCTCTGTCTTGGACGAGTCTCCCTTTGGATGAAAACATCCTTGTCTCTTCCAGGCTGACCTGATTTGCCCTGGAAAATCTAAATAAAGTAACTTGGATAAAACATGACTAAGGGAATATTATTGTTGCCGTGGTATGACTGTGGCTTTTAGCTATGGACAGAAAGATCTCTTATAAGCAGGCACATTTGACGACTTCTTGCCTGATGAGAGACAAAAGGTTACGTACCATGAAATGCACATGTCCTGTCAGCATGTAGGTGCGCTCACCTTTGTGTCAATAACCCACTTGACCAGCGATGAAAGCTAAAGAAAGTGCCGCTGGTGGCTCACGTGTATAATTAGCAACTGTCACACCCTATTGACTCTTTGTAGTCAAGACTAGGAGTACGTCTGCCACTGACCTCAAATAAAGCCTGGCCTCAGGACTGGACTTGGTCCCCGGGTGCAGCTCTGTGCTCTGCAACCAGACCGGTGTAGAGGAGTAAGTTATACTTAGTACAATAGATTATAAATAGATTATATTAGATTTTCTTTATATAAATATATTTAGTGGGTTTTTAGAGGGATTTTTTTTAGACTAAGATGTAGGATTTCTTAATCTATTTCTTAATAAATATACTGTCCACCATTCTGTTTGAGTGTCAATCCCACGATGCAATGCTCCACATTTTATAAAAAGTGAAAAAAGTGAGTTTCTGTTACTTAGTAGTGCAGTGACTGAGTGAACGAGGAGGTGGTTTCAGTATGATCTTTACAATTTAGAAACATAAATAAAAGGTTGTAGTGTAAATAGTCCATCAGGTAGCAAATACAAAGTGTTTTAGTATGTTCAGCCCAGTCCATTACAGGAAGGAGGCGGTGTAGCTAACGTTAGCTGTCTCACTCGCACGTTTCCATGATGTGGTGATGGCAAATGACCGGACTCTCAAAACTCATCCTCCATGTTACCCTGTAATTCGGTCACACAGCATTCCCTATGTAAATATAAGAAGTTTTTCCTGAGGCTAAAACCGACATTTAAAACGGACATTTCCACTCCTTCTCTTCTCCACTGCTCTTATAGCTGCAGAAATTTGAGCAAGTGGCACAAAACATTGGATTGAAACGTTGGTTTCGTCCTGGACAAACATTTTACCATCGAGATATTCCCAACATTGAATTAATTTTAATTTCAGTTTGTCTTTAAAAATTCACCAGATGAGTCCTGACTTCAGGTACATCTGCAGCCTTTTATTTAAATATATGGAGCACACATATTGACACACACACACGAGTCACGTGCTGGGGTCCGGTGCACTTTGCACCTGCTTATGTAAACCACACCTGATGCGCTCATACATGCCTGTCGTCTGCATTGTATAAGGGGGACTGTGCGATTGAGTCAGGTCAGTCAAAGATATATTGCAGCACACAGATTGAGACTGCAGATTGATAAAAGCCTTATCTTACTGCAAGTTCATTCACACACACTGTGGCAATGAAATGGAAACATGCACACGCACACACACACACACACACACACACACACACACACACACACATTCAGTGAACTCTTTGCCTCTTTAAACCCCTTTAAACTCAGCTGAGTGTCTCTGTTGCCATCGCTTTACGTTGCGGTCACGTGTGCTGTGTCTGGTCCACCTGTGCTCACGTTACCTTTTCGTACATATGTAAAAGAAGAAGAGGAGAAAGAGAAAGCGTGTGTTTCTGTGTGTGCGTGACAGAGAGGAGGTTTGGATGGCCTCGTTTAGAGGAATGACTTGATGGTTTTCTGCAAACACATACTGTCACATTTGGGCCAAAAAAAGAGATAAAGAGGGAGAGAGAGAGAGGGAGCGAGGGGTGGACGACACAGCGTGGACTGTGACTCCTTCTTTCTCTCTCTCTCTCTCCCTCCCTCTCGCTCTTTCACTCCTGGGATCATGGCCTGTCTATATAAAGGACAGCCCAGCCTTCTTTGCCGGTGCCACAGCCACAGAGTTTGCTGAGTCAGGCTGACTTGAAGAGACTTACAGCGTTAAACTAGTGAAACAACCACTTACAAAAAAAAAAAAAGACTCACTCCTTGGACTGGTTGAGTCCCAAAGAGGTTTCTAAAGTGCCGGAGATCAGAGAATCGGCCAGGTCGAGGTCAGATTTACTCAAGGCTGAGCAGCAGCAGGTCACTAAGAGGAAGAGAGTCTCATCCCCAAACACCTGAGGGTATTAAACTCCACCGGAAAGATGCAGGAGAAACACTCTTTCGCCCAAAGGAAAGCGGCAGTAGCACTGTGCATTGTGCTGTTAATGCTGGCTCAGCAGGTGAGTGGACTGTCTTGACTTGAAGATCTTGAATCAGAGGAAGGATGGATATACAAATGATGGATTTGGCCCCAGAAAAAGTAAAGTGGACGTTGGGTTGAAATAATTTTGTCAGAGGAGCTGATTTTTGTTGTGCATGTTTTACCAGCTGTGCATCCAGTCGGTGCACTGCTAAATCATTTCAAAATGTCTTTGCCTAATGTGCCTCCAAATCAGCACATTAGGTAAAGTATCATCTTACCACTTTGATTCAGCATGCACTCATGTGTCCCATAGGGATACTTTAGAGTTGAATAATGGAGAATTATCGTAATAAATCAATGCCAATTATGCTGTGTGCCTTGTTTTGTACTTGTTTCTTTTTCTAATACACATCTCTGTACCTTTCTGTCAGGTGTGTGCGGGTCCGTTGGCCCCTCAGGTGCAGTCCGGCTCTGACCAGAGTGCGGATTTGAGGGGGGAACACAGAGTCCACACACTGAGGAGGATAGCTCGGATGACCCCGCTGTGGAGAATCATGAACAGTAAACCATTCGGAGCTTACTGCCAAAACAACTACGAATGCTCCACAGGACTCTGCAGGTAACTGAGAAAGAAAAAGTAAAGTTATTGGTGTACAAAGTGAAAGTAAATGTAAAAAAACACATTGAGGTCGTTCATTTTCGAAAATAACGGCTGCATCAAAGCTAATCAATATGATTTGAGTCCTTGTCGAGTTAAATAGTGCCACCTTGAGGCAAAAACACTTACCACAAGGACTACAGCATTTTAAGTGCCCTAAAAATTTTGGTGTCATGTCAGTTTTTGGTTAAAAAGTGTAAATGTAGTGAACTATCCAGCTAGCTAGCTAGATTAGCAGGTATATTAGCTAGCACAATTCATGAAGAAGCTTATTTTATTGTTTTAATGTATAATGACTTACATTTATCTTTTTATACAAAACTTCTATATGAATATTCAATGAAAATAACCCTATTAGCTTCATAGATGTGACTTGTAATGTAGCAAGACATAAACATACTTAGCAAAGACACATAAAATGTAACTGAATACAATTATTTCTTAAGAAAATTTATGAAAAAATATGTAATTTGAATTGATAGAAACTACAGCTCTGGAAAAGTTATTTCAACCAATCGATTAATAATGTGTAAGATGGCAATACAGGAAACATAGATACGCAGCAGGAGAAAAAAATGACAAAAAGTAAGCTAATCAAAGACTTGCTAAAAATATATTTTTGGTCTGGACAAAATATCTTTCTATATCAATGACACAAGAAACATTTTTTAATTTCTTTCACCTTGAGGAATCTCGACAAACAGTGTGCTATGCGACACTATTCGTAATACGTTCCTAATAAATATAAGAATATCCTTTAATTCATGGCACCATCTACTGGGAATATTATTTTGTGAAGGTTATTATTCATCAAAAATCATTTAATACTGTGAGAACGCTGAACTCCATTTCACTGAGTTTTCTGTCTTTCTGTTCTTTCTTGTCGTCTTCAGGGCGGGACACTGCTCCACCAGCCACCGCTCAGTCTCAGAGCCCGTGAACTATTAGACGTCCCCGGACACAACCAGCGTGTTTACATGAGTGTGCAGCCATAATCCTTATGAGGGGTTCTGATAACTGGGATATGAACTTATCCAGGCTTTTATATATATAAAAAAAATCATACTTTTTTATTTATATGTGCCAATACGTTTCTGATGATATCTAAAGGTTTATAGGGATTTACGAAGAAGAAAGTTAAAAAGTGAGAAATATCACTTATATGAAGCTAATAGGAGGTGGACCGAGGCAATGGGTAAAGTGCAAAAATATAAGAAAAGAGTCATTTAGCCTTTATACTTGATATTTTTCAGGATAGGTTTTGATATAATCAGTGAGGAAGTCTTTCAACTAAGGTGCAAACAACTTGCATTTCTACTGCCAAGGACCAAAATCTTCCAGCCTTGATCTCAAAGCTGAGACTGTGATTCAAAATGAAAACAAAAGAAACTGTTTTTAATCTCAGACATTCTGTCCTGCCAGTTGCCGTAGCCTTGAGCTAGTTTCTAGAAATGCTACAAGTTAGCCTGATGTCTGCATAGCTTCTTAACTATTGCCTGACTTTTATCTTATTATGTTTTAGAAAACTATTATTTAAAAATTAGCTGCACAACTTCTGCGCTTAAAGCTGTCTCCAGACGTAGAAATAGATTGAACCAGTCACTATGACGAATACATTTCTTGGCGATGAGACTCTTTATCTGATGTATTGCTTTTGCAACAGATAATGACGGAGGTTGCAGGGATCAGTCCAAAGCACAGGGAAGACCGTGTGCCTGACCTTTAAATCTTTCCAGATTACGTCATAATTGTCTTGTGTCGTGCTCGATAAGTTATCACTGAAGAAGTCTTATCATTCCACTGATACTGTGCTGCACCAAAACACATACGCTTCCCTTTTACCAGGGAGAATCATTTGGTCTAGTTTGCCAATGTACTGTCGGAGAGATGTAGCACTGATGGTGTAGACTTGTTACACACATATTTAACAAACAATCACCTAAATTATGACTTATATCAACATCTATTGGTTACTATTAACAATGCTGTGACAATATATTTTTTACAATAGACCAGTATTTTCACAAATTAGTCATTAATCGAACAGAAAATAAACCAATCAACTTTTAGCCTTTGAACACTCATAACAGACAGGCTTTGGTCAAGCATGATTGAATCTGAGGCATTGGTTTGGATTACAGTCAACTGTCAGAGGCGCGAAGTGTTAAAGAGGAAAGAGAAAGTAGGAAAAAAAGAGACATAAAAGAAGATAGCCGTGTGGTAAAATTCAAAAAGACAAAGCAAAGAGAAGGAGCAGAGGTTACAAATACCGAAACAATGCTTGAGCGCCCTTAACATTTTAACATCTTCAAGTTTTTTATTATAGTTTTACACATTTAAAAGTTATATTTAAAGTTTGTTCAGGCACAAGTTCCTCTGCCAAATACAGAATTATTGAACTACAAGCACGTAATTTGTAATACATAGAGGATACATGAGCATTAGTCACAATATCTGTAATGCATGTATATTGATTTTGTGTGATGCGGTGATTATATCGGTGATCTTTTATTTATTTTACCCTTTGTTTTAAATGTCAAAAATGTACCCATTTACATCATTTTATTTGTTTTTACAAAAAATATATATTTGTATGATATTTTAATGGCTTGTTTTAGAATAATCAATCACCCTGACTGGATTTTTTTAAAACTTTACCAGTGGGAACTTTTAGACATCTACTTGCTCAGACGATCTTAAATCTGTAACCAATAGCAAATTTAACAACTAGCCTTGTTGAGTGTACAAATATTACCTAATGATGAGCTGCACAGCCTTGGTTTTTCTTTTTCTTTTTCTTCTTTTGCACATCCATCTTCTCAAATCAATAAGCGATCGCTGATTTCACTTGGACTCACCTGCATAGTTTACTTCATGCACAGAGCGGGTGGTTGCTGATATTTTGTAGACTCAGCGTGTTTGAGAAATGTTTGAGTAGGACTGCACTTTTAAACCCAAATTATCTTTGTACTGTGTACTGTCTACTGCATGTACTGTGTTACTTACATGCAGAGAGCTGGAAGAAGGTGGAATAAAAGCATTGGAAAAACAAAAAGAACTGAATGTATTTGTGATTCATTTTTAATTTTGGTTAGATTAATTAATATTTAAGCAAATAACTGGTTTTTAATAAGAAGTATCACCACTGGAAAAGTCTTATATTTTACTACATCCTTGCTACATGTTCACATTAATTAATTCAACAGAATTACCTTTTTATAGTTTTCTTACTGTCAACAAATCTCATGAAAAGAACAAAACAATCCGTTAATTTGTACGTTTTCTCTGTCACCTAATGTGGTTTCTTGCCGGGAGCATGTGGTGGTGATTGTCGCTTGACAGAAGCTTCCGCCATTGTTGCGTTTACAAGACAAGAGGTTATCATACGCCCTCTGAGCAGCGCTACGTTGTCAGGGCAGATTGGAGGTGACTTGCTATCGGAAAGTGACGAGACGAGACAGGCTGAGGCTAGCTGGTTAGCGTGCTAACTTCAGTAGAACAAAAGACGTGGTGGAGACAAGAGTTAACGTTGGTGTTGCTTTCCACCACTGAGAAAACTCTTGGTGAGTAAAGAGATTAAGTTTGATGCTGAACTCACAATGTTTCTTCTAAACTGGTACTTAAATAGCTGTAAATGCTAACATTAGCTATGTAGCAATAGCAAAACTTACACAAATAACTCCTTTAAACAGGAGACAAATGTATAGTTTCATTTTTTTTTTTAAAAAGGCTCAGTGATTTCCTTAAACAGCTGGGCTTTGTAGTGTTTTACTAAATGCGGATTAATACACATTTGTTGCTCTATTTATTGTATTTACATTTACAGTATGTATTTGAAGCTCACATGACTTCTGTCTGTCTCCAGTGACCATTAGATTTCCATTAACTTCAGTTTCTCCACGCTTTTCCAGGGCTTTAAACCATATCACATGGTCTTCATCAGTATACTTTATTCAGCTGTCAAAGCTTGTAAAAATCTGCTAAGCAGCTTGCTCAGCAGATTCCTCTGGGATATTCACATGTTGTGCGGACAACATATTGATTCCTGCTCGGCTGCAGCGAACACCAGCACTAATGTGAAACTCCTGCGACTCATTGAATACATCTGCAGCGGGATCATAAACCAACGCTTGCGCTGCAGGGGCCTGGACGACACTCGTGACTCATCTGCTTTCACACTTGCACAGTTTTGCATTTCTTTTTCTTTTTTTAATGTGACTGAATCTGCTGCCAGTGTTCAAAAGTCAAACAGCTGTTGGCTGTTCGGACGTTCGGTCTTTCACAATGACAGAGATAAAGCCAAGTGTGTGAGTGGAACAAACGGAGAAAGGGCCGCAAATCATGAGGAAGAACAATGATGTGTTGAGTGTACATACATAAGAGCATCTATACACATGTCTACATGCACAAACACAACATTTCACTCTACACATTTTATAGCTATTAATTAAATTTTTGGCAAAGAAACACACAAAGGGGAGAGAGTGTGAGGGTCGAAAACAGTAAAGGTCAAACGAGATGAAACAAGACTATTTAAAAAAGAAAAGAAAAAGAAAGGATATCTTAGTCTGGGGTGTTTTTCAAGCGCAGTTCCACTTAGTTTCAATGAAATCTTAATATGACAACATACATTTACTATTTCAGATAATAGAGTGTTTCCAACTTTGTTCCCAAATAATTTGTTTTCCCAGTTTGATGTGGAAGAACCAGCCAGGTATCCGTAGGAATTGTGTAAATATTTGCTGATTTCAGACGTCATAATTAACGATCAGTTCAAGGACATGTAGTAATGTGCCCTTAAAGTTTGGGTGTGTGATTTTCACATAGGAGTCCAGCTTTTCCCATTGGCAGGATGAAAAATTAAGCCAACACGGAGGTGCTGAAAACTGCAGTTCCTCTAATGACCACTAGAGTCAGGCTCCAACAGTGAGTCAATCCCCATTGACTCCCGTATTAAAATGTCCCAACTTTACAGCAGAAATAAACATGTTTACACCCTGGTACCAAAACCAGCTAACTTTTAACAGCTAACTTTCCTCCTTCATAACAACTGTTTATTTAACTCACCTGTTTACATTTTGTTAAGGCTTAAAGTTCTGCATAATTGAGGGTGTGGCCACTTTGAGTGACAGGTGGGTCTTTCCTAACCAAGTTGTTTGTTGTGCTGTCTAGAAACGAAGCTGAAATAATTCAAAATGGCTGCCGTAGCACAGACCTACACATTAACCAGGAAAAAGGGGAAAAATACTTCTGGAACGAGCTGCTTCTCCTACATCTCAACTCTCTATCAGTAAAAATGTATTTACTGTTCCTTCTTATGACGAACAGTTCATGCTTCCTGCTGCTGAACCACATCGCCATCCATCACTTGCTGTCTGAGCAGAAGTCATCTGGCAACTCACCCGACCTGCACTCAGTGTTTTTCATGCACGTTGTACCAGCCACATGTCCCTGTGCACACTGGTAAAAAAAAAAACAAAAAAAAACAAAAAAAGAAAAGTAAGTTATTTCAAATGTATTAATCTCTGTGCTGTGGCTGCTGTGTGCTGCATGGCGCCAAAGCACAGCTGGTCAGTGCCCTTCCCTCCACTGCACAGTTCAAACACGCAGACAGTGCTGACTCTGAAGAATGTTTGCTTTGTGTTATTTTATTATGTATAATAAATCTGTTATTTATAATATAAAAAAACATATATATCAGCATGTTATTATATATATTTTATTTGATTATATATAATAACATTTTAATGAATTTTTTATTTATTTTATTATTTATTTTATATATATATAATAAATTGAAAAAAATATTTTATCATATATAATAAAAGAATAAGTGAACTTTTTCTAAAAGTGGCACATCCCTGTAAATGAGTTATAAAGTAGTGTTGCGTTTGACTGGTTTAACATTAACATTAGTGACGTACAGACGAATGAATATTTTTTTATGTACTTTTGCATTTTGAAACAGGACAAGTACAAGATCTGGACACTTCACAAGCTACAGAAAAAAATCTTGCACATCATACTTTTAGTTTTAAACATGTAACTTTCTCCTAGAAATCTTTTTTTTTTTTTTTTAACTGTGGAATCAAAACAATCTGGTTGATGAAATCAATTGTGCAGAACAACAGTGTCGGATCAAAAACAGGCTCCCACACGGCTGAAATCTCTTGGTGGAGCTCAATAAGTAATGATCGCAAAAGTCATGAATGTTCCTGCCAGACAAAAAAAAAGAAAGGAAATTCTTGTCAAGACTTCTGTACCAAAGGGAAACACTGACAGACGACCTCGTTTCTAAGGCTGAAGTGCTGCTCACATTGCAGGTGTCATCCAGATATTATGAACCAGAGTCCAAACACATGAGGTTTCACTTGGTTTNCAGTGTTTTTCATGCACGTTGTACCAGCCACATGTCCCTGTGCACACTGGTAAAAAAAAAAACAAAAAAAAACAAAAAAAGAAAAGTAAGTTATTTCAAATGTATTAATCTCTGTGCTGTGGCTGCTGTGTGCTGCATGGCGCCAAAGCACAGCTGGTCAGTGCCCTTCCCTCCACTGCACAGTTCAAACACGCAGACAGTGCTGACTCTGAAGAATGTTTGCTTTGTGTTATTTTATTATGTATAATAAATCTGTTATTTATAATATAAAAAAACATATATATCAGCATGTTATTATATATATTTTATTTGATTATATATAATAACATTTTAATGAATTTTTTATTTATTTTATTATTTATTTTATATATATATAATAAATTGAAAAAAATATTTTATCATATATAATAAAAAGAATAAGTGAACTTTTTCTAAAAGTGGCACATCCCTGTAAATGAGTTATAAAGTAGTGTTGCGTTTGACTGGTTTAACATTAACATTAGTGACGTACAGACGAATGAATATTTTTTTATGTACTTTTGCATTTTGAAACAGGACAAGTACAAGATCTGGGCACTTCACAAGCTACAGAAAAAAATCTTGCACATCATACTTTTAGTTTTAAACATGTAACTTTCTCCTAGAAATCTTTTTTTTTTTTTTTTAACTGTGGAATCAAAACAATCTGGTTGATGAAATCAATTGTGCAGAACAACAGTGTCGGATCAAAAACAGGCTCCCACACGGCTGAAATCTCTTGGTGGAGCTCAATAAGTAATGATCGCAAAAGTCATGAATGTTCCTGCCAGACAAAAAAAAAGAAAGGAAATTCTTGTCAAGACTTCTGTACCAAAGGGAAACACTGACAGACGACCTCGTTTCTAAGGCTGAAGTGCTGCTCACATTGCAGGTGTCATCCAGATATTATGAACCAGAGTCCAAACACATGAGGTTTCACTTGGTTTAATCACAGAATTTACTGTCTGGATGACTGAAACTGAGCAACTAAACAAACTAAGAGAAACAGAAAAAGCTGTTTTTTTTGTTGTTTTTTTTTATCGACTGGCGTGTTTCACATGAATCTTGAGAAACCATTTTGACATGAATCCTGATTTACGACTCTGTTTTGCTGACTGCTGCAAACTGGGTCGTATGTTTCACATCTGAATCAGTTTTTCCTTTTTTTTTGATCCATCGACTGAACACTTGAATTTGTGCATGTGTGTCACAGGTCAGCATTTTCAGGGCTGTTGTCTGTGTTTACCCCCCCGTCTGTTTGCTTTTTCCTAATGTAACCCAGGTCATTTATTTTGGTCTTGCAAGCTAAACTTTGAACTCTAAACGCCACAGTTCAAGGTTTAGCACAAGCTGCTGCAGTTTGGTGCTGAGCAGGGAGTGCACAGTGGCTTTTTCTTTAAGCCCTAAAAGGCAAGTTTTTCTGTTTCTTTTTGGTCAGTGTTTGTTTTTGTAATACTCCTTTAGGCCACAAGAGGCTATACATTTTTTTTTTTCCCACCTGCCAAAGCCCTGATTCATCTCTTTACACAGAGGAAACTTGCCTGTCAGCGCTTTGGCAGGTGAATTTTGCAGATCCGTTTTACACGGAAGAGGATCAGGGCCGTAGTTTTATATTAGCAAGACATTTTTGTGACTTTACGAATGCATTTTTTTTGTATTTTTGGAAGGTGTTTTATATTTACAGATTAACATTTACACCCTGATTGTCAAACTGATTTTTCACACAAGAAATGACACAAATCTGCCTCCATAGAGGAAACTTACAAATAGCATGTGTGTGTATTTATAAAACTGGACGGTAGCCTCACTTTCTGTTTCTGGGTATTTGGGGCTTTGACTGTAAACAGTTAATACCCTCAATAAAATGATGCAATTCAGTGTTTCTCCACCAGATTTATATTCCTGGCTCTGTGTAAGGAGATAAACTAAACTGAACAATTAAATGAATAAATATGTTTTCTCGGGGGAAGGCTGTGCTCAGGTAAGTTGGGTTCATCACCTTGACATGACTTCTTATTTTACAAAATGCATCTCACGGTCAGAGGGAAAGGAATAAAGTTTTATGTGAACACTATGTGTAAAATGGTCATTATAAAGCCTTAATATTCAGTTTAGCTGTTCCAGGCCTTGAGCAACATTTCCCCTCTATTTTCAACTTTGGTTTGGAGGATGAAGTTGAAGAGGACACGTCCTCCAGAGTCAAACCATCTTTCAATCTGACAGTTTTCTCCGTAGAATAAAAAAAAAAAAAAAAAAAAAAAGAGTGAATAGTTTCAGCCACAGTCCCCGTTTGAACCGGGATGTTGCAGCTGCTCTTTTAACCAGCTGGTGATTTTCAGTCCGTCATTGTGTTTCACTGTCACTTGAGTATTTCCTTTTTTCTGCTACTTCATACTTCTACTTTTTTGTAAATGGCCCTGACCTGAATCATGGAAGTTAATAATGATACTAGAATTAGTCTGTGCATGTGTAGCACCACCTACTGGATGTTTTCACCCATTATCAGACAGAACATGACGCTTTAAACCTTTAAACACTCCTGATTGTGACTGCAGCTTCGGTCATCCAAACAATTACTGTTCACATGTCAAAGACGAATTATTGTCAAATTTAGATGGAGAAATAAATGAGTGACTATCACGAGTCAAATGAGCAGAGCATTGTACGTTAATATCCAACAAATATCAATTAATTAAGCATCAAAAGTTCATTGGTGACTTTGGAAATTGTAACGTGACAAAAGTCCCAACTCAAGGACCACTTACTAGCTGCTCCTGGAGCTTTCAACCATTTCACGCAGTCTTCTTTAAGACAACAAAGTCGAGAAGCCCTGCAGGCGTGCATTTCAGCAGACCCACCTCCATGAAAACTCGCGAGGACAGCTGATGAAAACAGTGTGATATGCTTGAAAGCTCTGGAGAAAGCAGGCGAGTGGACAGAATCCACGGCAGGTCAAAAAGTTAGAAGATAAACTCTGAAGAACAACAAGATTTTCTCTTTTATTACAGAATTAGCTTCAAAAACAACAACAAAAAACAAAAAAACAGACAAGTTTGTTCAGTGGATGCTGTTGCCTAGTAACACAGAAAACACTGCCTCCCATTCTTTTCAAATCTAATAATAATAATAATATTAATACTAAATGTGATGCAGAGAAGTGACTCTCTCTCATTCTGCCATGTTTGTTCGTCGTTCACGTGGAGTGTGGCGCTCGCATCTTCAAATATCACAAAATAATTCAGTTATTTAACATTTAAACCGAGAGGCATGACGCATTTCCCACCAGTGTCTCGACTTAAACACATATAATCGCGTACGTTCTTGAATTACCTTGAATTTACTCACAGTTTTCTCTCAGCGTGCTGGACGGCGAATCATTAACACACTTGTAAAGCAAACGGTTAAAGGTGAAATGTGTCCAAGTGAAATAATGTAAAACAACTGATGTGAGTAAATGGCTGTCAAGTTTCACTAAAGTAAAGAAACTAAATTAAAGTTTAGCTTAAATTAAGGCATTTCCCTTCTTATTAGGTCAGAGATCTGAATTGCACATATTCATATTCACTGCAAAAGTACAGTATCTGAAGTACTCTACAAACTAAAAGCTCTTTAACACAATAAAAGCTTTTAATGCGTTTGAAAAATCAGGCGGTTCTAAATCACTGCTATTTTTTGCATAGTTCAAATGAAACAGCATTCCTGTAGCTTCACTCACACACACACACACACACACACACACTCACTCACACACACAAACACACACACACACACACACACACACATTAAGTGCGACAATAGCATTCCTTGTTTTGTAATTGTTTAAAAACTATAAAATAAATAGTCAATAGATTATCTAATTATATTCATCCATTATTTTGTACATCACACAGCAGGTAGGATTTGAGGTATCGCGACGTGAACTACAATCTGAGTTTCTGTGTGGGAATAAATTAGGATCAGTTAGAAGAATTATTTAGATTTTTTTTTTTTTAATTTACAGTTTAGTTTTGGAGTCTCTAAAGTTACACGAAGATTTGGTGAGAAGAAAAGTGTGTGTCCCGGCTGAAAGTTCATGTTAGTCGGTGGTTACTCAGCTGTGAAGAAACTGAATTGCTTTAGGAGACTGTCAGAGTCGAATCACAGTCACTTCCACTGGTTTTTAGTATTTTATTCTGGATAACAAATCCCTTTTAAAAAGACCAAAACCAGCAACGAATGGATCAAGCGAAGGGGTATTGTTTATGTATCCAAAATCTTATTCCTCTGTGCCACTAAATCCCTCATGCTCCGTCCTCATTGGAGCAATAAATGCGTGTTAATCCGCAGCTGAAAATAGTCCCCAACCACTGTTTGAGTAACGTTTGCTAAAAAGTACAACCGTTTGAGCAAGTTACTGAAACTGTATATTTATATATGTGTGACCTATTTGTGAAGATGTGCATCTTCGGTAGGAACCATTGGGCTTGGCTTAGCTTAGCTTAGTTTAGCTTAGCTTAGCACAAAGACTGAGAACAGGAGGAAACAGTTAGCTTTGACGTCTAACTCTATACTCAGTGAATTCCCACAATTCATTAAAACATACTGTAACACGTGTTTCGAACTTCCAGCTTCACTCGTTTCTGTCACTGATCAACACACAGTGACGATATTATTTGCTGTTAATTTACTGTTAAATGAATGTAAAAAATATTGGATGTTTCTGATCGAGTGGTTTCACGCCTGCTCCGGGGTTTTCTCGTGGCGTCCTCTCTCACTGCACAGGGCACGACCCGCTGGGCAGCGCATCCTGCACGTACACCGCCACAGCCTTGGTGAGGTAGGTCATGCTCCCGAAGCGGCCGCTGGGGGCGCTGTCGTACAGCAGCCTGCACACTCCGGTGGACGGGTCCTTCTCCAGGATGTGCTCCTCTGCTCCCAGGTCCATCTGGAGGAGAAGGGAAAGAGGAACATCCTTCCTTACTTGATCCCGTAAACATGGACACCGGATCTGAGAGTAGAGTCCGTCGACGCTCACCTGATCCTTGTAGAACATGTCGTTGGCGAGGTGGACGATCTTCTCCACGTGGATGATGGAGCCGATGCTCTGGATGTCCACGTCGGCAAGCATGGTGAGGACCAGGATGGCCTCCACCAGCAGCTGCCGGTACTCGGGCTGAGGGACGCGGTTAAGGACCGTCTCCACGTGGACGGAGAATTTGATCTCTCCGGGCGTCATCTGGAGGCGGGACAGAAGGAAAAGAGGCGGTAAAATAGGAGGTGAAACGTGTCCAACTTAAAAGTGTTGAAAGACAAACCTATAGAAGATCCGATAAGGTCCCTGAAAACACTTCAGACTTAATTCTGGTGTCAGTGTTTGATCACATGTTGTTGTGTTTGGTTTTAAGTGGTAAAGTGAAAAATAAAAAAAGATCAAACTGAGAGAGAGGACGGCATCAGATTAGCAATTTAAAAAAAAAGAAAAAAGGATCTCTTACCTCTCTGGTGGTAGAAGAAGGAAGGACGAATCCCTCGATGGAGAGACCGTGGCACTGGAGGGCAACAGATTTTATATTATATTATTCTAATACAATATTATTACTATATTATTATAATTTTTCTTTATGGCTTATGAAGGATGCAAGATGAGCTTTAAGTTCAGAGTTGAACCTGACTGACCTTCTGCAGGATCTTCCAGACTTTCTGGTAGAACCCGACCGGGACTCGGTTCAGAGCGCCGTCCAGACGCCTCCTGCGCAGCCATTGGCCGTGTCTGGTATCCTTGGCAACCGGAGTGCCCCCCGGGATGTCCAGAGATTCAATCGACGGCAGCCTGTACCTCTGAATTCATCAGAACAGAAATGATTCACTGTAGCTGTGTTTTATTGTGAAAGAACAGCACCCCCTTCCTGTTTTTGAGGTATCATCACAATCCAGCAGAACCAATTTCCACATCTGACCTTGTGATTCAAAAAACATGTCAGAAATATCTGATCAATAGACAAATCTTTACCCCAGATTCGATGTTGTCTATGTCCAGTGACTGAGATCGAATGCTCTGAGACAAAGTGAAAAAAATAAATAAAAACAGAATAGAGGAGAGAGAGGGGGGAAAAAGGAAAAAAGATGCACAAAATGAAAAAACAAAGTTCGACTGTTAATCAAAGCGCGAGTGTTGGATCCAAACAAAACAAAACCACGTGAAACCAGTGGATTCTGGCTTCTTACACTCAGAGTCACAACATGCGTGAATGAAAACTGAGACGGGAGATGAGAGAGATGAAGTTAGCAAACAACCGATTAAAGATCAAATAAATGAACTGATTAATACTGTGGTGTGTAACAGCGTTAGGCGGCTCTAAACCCTGCGCACACAAGCGAAACTTCATCATTGTGTAAAAAAGGAATTAAGTTTCATTTGAAAAGCTTGACCGGAAATTAATAATTTATCTTAAATTACAAACTACAGCTGCTAGAATGAACCGATTTACCGTTTCGCTGATCAATAGGAAACGTGTTTGTATCATTTATTCACCAGCTCCAGCTTCTAAAATCTAAATCTTTGCTGCTTTAATCTTTGTGTTGATGTCATGTAGCGAATCAATGAATCAAGAAGCAGATTGATAATTAAACCGATTGTTAGTTGCAGCTTTATCAACCGTAAATTATGATATTAAAGTTGCAATATATTTGATTTTTTTCAGACTGTGAATCAGCAGCCAGGAGGCAGCAGAGTGTTAATCGCTCAACTTTTAGTCGAGGTTCGTGTGAATTAACACCCCAAAGTTTAATGTCAGTGTCGTTATCGGTGTCACCTTTCGAGGGGAGGTCGAGGGTGACTGGTCGAACTGAAATGGAGAAAAAAACAAAACAAAACAAAAACAACAAAAAAAATCCACTTTGCATCAAAGAGACTCTGATTTTCACTTCCTGTTCACACCTGGACCCTTTCTATTAGCTGAAGAATTAAGGGATAAATCGCTGACACCTCCACCATCATCATCATCATCATCATCATCATCATCATCATCATCATCATCAACAACATCATCATCATCACTTTGATCAGCTCTGTCAAAGACACCCTCTGCATCTGCATCAGAATTAAATTAACACTTAATTACAATTCTATTTTTATTTTAATTGAGCATCTAACTCTTCCCTCACTTCCTCCAGATTCTTATTTATTATCATCATCATCATCATCATCATCATCACCACCTTCACTGAGTCAGTCAAAGACACCCTGCGGTCCATCTGCAACAGAGAAGACACCATCAAACTGCTAACGTTCGGCCGGAGCTAAAGTTAATGACAATAATATCATCCTTCTCAACATCCTCAAAATCCGCAGTTCACAACTCCACAGACCGACGAATTAACTCTCAATAACAACATCATCATCATCATCATCATCATCATCATCATCATCATCATCATCATCATCATCATCATCACCTCCATAACTGCATCTGTTAAAGACAGCCTGGGTTCCTGAATCGAAACAAAGACACAACAAGTTATCAAGTTGAGCTTGACGATTTGTTCTTGAGCAGCTGGGAAATCTCTCTCTCAAGTTGCTTGTCCTGGAGCTTTCGGCTGCATCACACAGTCTTCATGAGGCAATTTATCACCACCACTCCCCCAACAGCTGTGAACAGACTTTTTAGGTTCACAGTTCTTCCTTGACCTCGGAAAACAGCGGGGCCGACAAAACCAGGTCAGCTCGAAAGCTCAGGAAAAAGCGAGTAAGTGGACCTTGACTTGAGGTTGTTTCCAGTGTGGGGGAGAGTTTGTTTGACGCTTGACCGGTTTCATCACAACTGAGCAAACACTGATGAAGACAGTGTGGTCCAGCTGAAAGCTCTGGAAAACAGTACAACCCTTTTTTGACGAACAGAAATAAATCACATCGTCACCAAACATTTGTGACTGATCGATCTGATTGGTGGCGTTTACATGGAGGGTGAATTAACACCCTGCAGCTCCGCCCACAGACGACCACAGCAACTTCATTAATTTCACCCTAATTAGTCATAAAAACAATAAATAAATAATAATAAAAAAGAAAATTGCCTCGAATTATCGCCTCATTCTTAATTATCTCCACAATCCTCCTCCGCAACAATTCAACGTTCAATTTCTCCACAAATGATTTTTTCCCATCAGCACCATCCATCTGAATTAGCTCCTAATCTGATTCAGCGTTCCCGGCCGTTATCACCTTACTCAGATCCGTCAGAGACAACCTGTGTTCCAGCTGCAAAAAGACAAAAGCCAGTTTGCCCACAGCATTTTCAAAATAAGATTCCTCTTGCGCTTTAATCTCACCCTCCGTCATCTCCTACAATATTCTGACTTTCGACGCTGACTGCTTTTTATTCATGACAAACTACAGGATGAATCTGCATCAACGCTGTGATAACTTATGATTTAACGTTGACTTTAGTGTCTGTTTCTCTCGTGCCATTGAATCTCACAACCGCAGGATCCTACCATCTTCATGTCGCTCTTCAGTTTGCTGATGCCGGCTCTCTCGCTCTTGGTGGCGCCGACGTTGCCCAGGTGATGGATGGAGATGGCGGGACTGACTCCGGCGTCCATCTCTCGCACTGAGGAGGAGAAAAACAAACCAACAACAAAAAAAAAGACTCAACAGACTGATATAATATTATATAGTGGGTTGTTGTTGTTGTTGTTGTTGTTGTTGTTGTTGTTGTTGTTGTTGTTGTTGTTGTTGTTGTTGTTGTTGTTGTTGTTGTTGTTGTTGTTGTGTATGAGAAACAGAGGATGTGATTGGCCGACTGACCGCTGCGCTGGACTCCAAACTCCTTCCCGCTGAGGATGTGGTGGAGGAGATTCTTCAGTTCAGACGGACTCAAACTCATCAGACTCTCTGTCGCCTCCTCTCCTACACACACACACACACACACACACACACACACACACACACACACACACAATCAGATAAACTAATGTAACTCTAAATGTAATTGTAATTACATTGTAAAATGTAATTCTAAAAAGGCAAATCATTGAGCAATATTTTCAACAAAAATGACAAAAATTGTAGTAAATATTTTGTTTTTCGTACTCTGCTGTGACAGTAAACTGAGTATCTTCTCACAAGCTGCCCACTTTTAAAACTTCATGCTCTTCCTCTCTCTCGTACCTGAGCAGTTGAGTGACTGGGCCAGTTCGGTGGCCATGACCTGGATGATGAGACCGATGCGGAGCCTGAACATCTCGCTGAACAGACTGGGCTGAGTCCTTATGCTCATGGCCAGGTACACCATGATCTCCTGAAGGATGGAGGAGGAGGAGGAGGAGAAGGGAGAGAGAAAGGATGAAGAAGGAAGACAAGGGGTGAGGGGATTCACAGATGACAGCGGAGGATAGCGACCCACCTGAGTGAGTATGGCCACGCTGATGTTGTTGTCGCTGGCCTGGTCGATGACAGCAGCCAGCTGGTCTGCGGGGATGGGAGCGGTGATGGTTTTCTCTCGGGGTTCAGGGGGCAGACCCACGGTCAGGTGCTTCTGGTGCGCCAGCAAATCAGAACAGGCCTGCAGGACACGAGAGATCACAACCAATCACAGAAGAGCTGAGGTAAAAGGGAAATGTGACAGAGGGAAAACACCAACAGGAAAATGGGAGTAACAGATGGAAAATTTTGGATTTTCACTAAACTGTAATTAACTTCCTGAGACAGAAATCACTAATAAGGTTTTTCAGATAAGTTTACAATAAAACATGGCCGCCACTAGAGTCACTAAATGCCACTCCGTTTTATTTATAACCGCGTCTATATTAACCGGAGGGTGTGTCGTACCGAGTCGAGCTCCTCCACCTTCTTCCTCAGCATGCCAGAGATCATCCTGATGAGGCCCCAGTGTTTGAGTTCACCGGCCTTCACGTAAAGGTCACTGAGCAGAGAGCGCACCGTGGAGCCTTTACCGTGCAGCTGAGTGTCCCACTCCATACCCCTGTTGAAAAGGCGGGAACAAACACAGAGGGTCTAATAAAGTCTGCACAGTCAGAGTCGACACCTCAGCTTTGAAAAGTATTTGCTTCTGAAACAACGCTCCCAATACACGTGTATAAAACTGTGTTTCTCACTTGTCTTTGAAGAGGATGTAGAGTATATCGGCCTGGTCCTGGAGGTTTTGTGTGTCTTTTAGCAGCTGCGCCAAAGCGCTGTAATCGATGTCTCCGCTAGCGTCTCTGGGGATGCCGCACTCTGCTGTGGCTGATCCTGGATCCTGGAGGGCAGAGGTGTAAAGTTAACGAAAAAAAGAAAGAAAAGACTGGCTGGCAAAAAGGGGATGGTGTGTGTGTGGATATAAAAGGGAAGGAACTAAAACACACTGAAGTTTGTTGTTGATCAGAAGAGTCCCGGAGGTTCAGGTTGAGAGACGGCTGAGTAGAGCGAAACAGTTTGTTTGGCAGGTACATGTTGACGTCTACACACACACACACACGCACACACACACACACACACACACACAAAAAACAAAGAGCAGTCAGCGAGCGATATTATCTTCAATGCTGTGTCAGTATTTGGAAAGTCTCTCTCTGTCGAGACGATCCGGTCCCAGAACATGGATCCACTCACTCTGAATGTTGAGGTCCTGAGCCTTGTTCATCAGAGACACCATGTCCTTCGTTTTGGTGGCAATAGCCTTGAACCTGCTCAAACCCCCCATCGGCTTTTTGGCCTTCTTGGGGGCAGACTGGGCCAACAGGTGATCCAGGTACTGAGCGAGGTCATCGGCCTCTAGATGAGTGGATTAAAAAAAAAAAAAAAAGGGGGATGGAGGAGGATGGGATTAAAAGATCAAGATGGGGATCCTTAAAAAGTCAGAGAACTTTATTATTTAAAACAAACTAAGAGAATGACTTAATGAAAATAACTAAAATGTTAAAATAGTTAAAATAATTAAAATATATTATTATAAGTGTTGTTATTTTTACAACAGTGTAACATGCAGCTTTTAAAGGGTTTATTCCCCCAAATCCACAAAAAAAAGATTAAAATATTTAACCAAGCATATAGTTTTTGTTGTATTTGAGGTTTCAAGATATTCACTGTATCTATCAGTAGTCTTCAACAGGAGCTGTATTCTCCTGAAGCTAAAAGTGTCACAGACTTTATATAAGTGTATAACATTGTCTGTATGGCTACAGGTTTACTTATGAGCAAGTTTGATTTTAATGTAGCTGTGAACATCATTATTATTCAAAACCAAAATGCTTGAAAACTGTGAAGATACAGATCAACTGGTGCAGGCACGTGCACACACACATGCACGATCAGACAAGCCACATTACATCATGCATGTTCATTAAAAGAATCCAGACGTGCACAGAACGCAAGCAACACGAGCCGTTTAGGACCTAGACTCAGTCATTTAAATGCAGCATTACTGAACAAGTCTCATTCACTAACGAGCAAAGACGAGCAAAGACGTGTTTCTCAACTTTTTCAAACCAAGACCCCCGAGCTCTGTCGTTTATATTTAATAAGAGTGCAGATCAGAGCTCTGAATCAGTTATAGAAATGATTTTTCACAATTCATTTTTTCCTTTAAAATATCAAAAACAACTATTTCCTGGGGAAGCCAAGGTTGAGAAACTCTAAGCTTAATAACATTACACAATGAGGAGATGCGTGGAGGAGGGGGACGAGGTGCGTGGGGGTGGGGGTGGGGTCAAAGATCAGTGATGCTGTGACATAAGGATAAAACAGAATTCTGTTATTAATGAGATTTAACAAAAGACTTTAGTTTCACATTAGATTTCTGGCAGGTGAGGAATATTAAAAAGAACAATTATTAATATTTTTTTAATTAATAAGTGAGATAATTCTGTATGAATGGGATTACAGGATAACAGCGGGCTGTCGAATTACCTGTAAATGAACGGCAGTGTTAATGAAAGAGAGAGACTTTAACAATATCCACAGACTACATGGTAATCTGGTCTTTTGGGTGAAATCTGACAAAGTTTCCTCTTCATGTGTCCTGTGCAGCTGAGCATGGCGTTAACAGAACATACAGGTAAAACATCACCACTTTGCCTGTATGTACGACTACAGTCTACGACCGTGTATGTATTTTAGGAACACATACCACCAGGAATGGTCAAACCAACGTAGGAAAACAAACTAACGCCACCTGGCAACGTAGAGAGTGTTTTATTCTTTCTGATATTTTTCCACAGCTGGTGTCACCATTCCAACAAGCTGTTTTTTTCTTACCATCGTCATAACGTAACTCATGCACGTATCCATCGCCGCCACCCTCATCATCATCATCATCATCATCACCATCATACTCTTCGGTGTGGCGGCCCATGCTGCCGGGAGCCTTACCGTCCAGGAAACTGAGGTGAGCAAAACAGGAAGTGGTCAAGAACTCCGACAGCTTCCCTGTCTGGATCCTAGAGAGGAAGGAGGAGGGAAAAGAGAAGTTTTTAAGTTCTGTACATGTTTAAAGTCCATATGTAAACATACATTATTTAACAAATGAATTAAATGTAGGTCAAAGGTCAAACAAAGGAATCATAATGAAGAGCTGGAGTCTGGTTTAATTCATTTGAATTCAGTTTATTTGTGTGTGACAAAAAGCTACAGAGGAAACTACAAGAGTCTCATGAAAACCTTTAACTGTGAAAAGGTTTTAGGAATTAATGAAATTTCCTCATTAATTTAAAATGTTCTCATTTAATTAATGTATTTAACGTTTTCATTACCTGGAAATTTGATCTTCTTACACATCTACAGTAAACTTCCAGAAAATATGAATATACAGTCAGTCTGGTAGGGAAATACTAAATTCCCTTTTTAAATTTAATTTAACATTTTTTGCCTAAAATTATTCAGATGTTAAAATGACTTCAATGACTGAAAATAGCAGCCCTCAAAAAATCCACCACGTATATTGTGTGTGTGTAAATGTACAAACTACAAATTAAAATTCACCTTGCTCCTCCGTAGTAACCGTCCTGTAACTTCTTCAGTGTAGCCAACACTGCAGGGTCCAGGTTTGTACGGTCTTCAGCTGAAACACACACACACACACACACACACACACACACACACACACACACACACACACACACACACACACACACACACACACACACACACACATTAATCTTGTTCTCCACCACTTTAAGACTTCATGTTTAGATAACTCGTGACATTTTCAGCAATTCCAGATACATGGTGTGTGTGTGTGTGTGTGTGTGTGTGTGTGTGTGTGTGTGTGTGTGTGTGTGTGTGTGTGTGTGTGTGTATATTCACTCAGCATGGACTGTGAAATGGGAAACGTGACGGTGGGTCGTCCGGTCATCCTCCATCTGGACGAGAGGTAGCTGATTTCTGTCCTCAACATCTCCACGATCATCTTGTTGTCCAACGCCATGTAGAACTGCTGGTGGTCGATGAACTGGAGGGAGAATTATGGGAAATCAGGGACTTTATATTTTCATTCAATTAAACAATCAAGTTATTCCCCAAGATATTTTGGTAATAAACTCAGAACAACTGGTTTGTTTTCTCACTGACCTGAGGTGTGAATGAGAAGATGGTGTTCCTGATGATGTAGAACTTGGAGGTTCCCAGAACTCCGATTCTCCTGTAGGGTCGTCCCGTCAGACCCAGCCTCGGGTTACGCCCTGGAGACGGAGCAGGGGAGAAGACGGTAAAGGTGAGAGGTCACAGCATTTCCTCGTTATTAACCTCTCAGCTGAAAGTGTCTCAATTCCACTTTTGGATCTGGGCTTTTGGAATCAAGATTACTGCTGATTTTGCTTTTCTGCAGATTTGTGACGTTCTAATTCTGAGTCTTAAAAAACTGAAAATTTCTCTTTATTCCTAAAAGTGATTTAAATTCTGATAATATTAGCGATCATATTCTTATCCGAGGTCGTACCAAGTCTGGCGTAAATGTGGCTGAGGACTCTGGAGGGCTGCACGTGGATGGGATGGATGTCAGCCACAGTCTCCACTTCGATACCGTTCTTCACAAGCATCTGTTTAATCTCCTCGGACTCTGCCAGGACTGACACTGCAAGAGGAGAGAGAAGGGTTTTAGCATGCTTTCAAAAACTCTCACACACACACACACACACACACACCTTCAAACCACTGTGGCCATTGGCCGAAAGACAGAAGTTTCAGCACTAAAAGCCTCATCATTTTTCCCGATAACTCACCCTGTACAACCACATCAGGCTTTGGGATGGTGGAGAAACGCCGGTTAAGAGGGTCGATCTCTCCGGGGGCAAGAAAACCCTGAAAAATGACACAAGAGATCAAAAAAAATTAAGAGCCTCAGAAGCCAGAGGAATTTATTTTGATGGATGAGAAAGTAAAATCTGCCAAGTTAGAGACTGATTGAACAAACAAAACACAGATGGGGATGATCATTTTCTTATACGTGTTTGAGGTGTTAGCTGATGAAACGGTGGCTCACCTCGGACAAAAGGTTTCCCAGGATGTACAGAGACTGCGCCCATTTCAGAGGACACTTGCCCATAGGAACCCTCTCCACAGAGTGAGGGTTCCCGTACTCCTCCTCCACCTGTTTGTATATATATATAAAGATATGAACACACAACAGAATAAAACCGTGCACATTATATTGTTCATTTTATATTGTTGAGAATTTCTCGAGCTTCCCCTGAATTCATCACCTTCTCTGCGGGGACACTGTAGAGCTCTGGGACCAGTCGTATCCCGTCTTTCTGTTTGATCAGGATGCCCTCCAGAGCCTCCTGGTACTCCTGCACCTGGACGAATGAACACAAACACTGACTGTGTAAATATCCACTGAGGATGTGTGTATACGTGCTGTCGAGGCGTGATGATTAGAAACACAAATACAGGTGTATAATTACCTGTTCGGGGCTGTTGATGAAAATGCCGTCCAGTATGAGGTAGGTCCAGAACAGCGGCCACTCACACTCGATGTTCTCAAACAGCTTCAGCTCTGCGGACTCGTAATACAGTCTGTTTGGATCCTGTAGGAAAACAGACAGGAAGAACTATTGAGTCCTGCTGTAATGTGTTTCTGAAAGTGAGAAGGTTTCAGTGTCTTTCTATGAGGCGCTTTAGAAATTTGTCTTTTTGCAGACACAGGAGCCTCTACCTGCATTCTCCTTCCTCATTTACAAAAGGTCAGAGTCAAACTGAGGAAAGAGAGACTGCTGCCTGCAGTTCTGTGACGAAACAAAGTTATTTTCTATCCTGTCGGTGGAGTTTTGACCCTTTAAGAATTTATTTCCTTTCTCCTTGCACCTTAGAAGTAAATCAAGTTCTGTAACTCCCAGAACTCAAGCACAAATATTCATAATCTCAAGACCGATCACACACACTGGCAACCAAAAGCTGCTCAGTAGATCCACAAGGAGACAAGACACCATAAGAGTAGTTAACACGAGTAGTTAATTGTTAACACGAGAGTTTTCTAGCTCTTTAGTGCCTGTTTCCTTACACTGAACACCATCTCCACCTTGATGAATGGTTGATCGACCGTGGAAACACCAGAACAGTCCTGACAAAGCCTGAAATGTTGTCTTATTAATATATTTGTTGGCAAAAAAAGAACCAAACTAAAAGAAAATCTGGAGTTAAGAAGCCTAATATATGAAAATCAGAACAAAGAATTTGATGTAGGGAGAAGCTTTTAAGACCAGCCTGTGAACTCTCTGACCTCCAAAGAATAAACCAAACAAAAGACCTTTTTTCTACAGTCCATTAACTAAATGGCCTCCTCCTAGTTCCTATTGACATGCAGCCAGAGCAGCCACACTCAGCCCTCTGTGACCAGACCTGTTGGTGCTGCTGCTCATGTACTGTAGGGTCCAGGTCCAATCTACTCAGCAAGAACATAAACAGAGCCACATGCAGCCATCATGTCGGATCGTTTAAGTCTATTATTAATCGAGGCGGCGTTCTCCTTTACAGGTCGTTTACCTCTTTAGGTGTTTTGTGTCCGTCTCTGAGAAACCTGCAGCAGCCGTATCGACCCTGAGAAGATAAAAAAGGGCAAAATATCTTTAGTAAGTTCAGAGGTATAAAATGTAACTGTACTGTATCTGTTGAAGATGGATTTTATTCTGTCAAAATAAGTGACATTTCTTCCTCCTCTCCCGAGCTAACGCTCCCATAATTACCTGGAGTTTTGAGATGATCTCCTCCTTGGTCATGTTGACGATGCTGATGTCCTCAACGGCAAAAGCAGGGTACGAGATGATGGACAGGACTCCGGCATCCACCTCTTTAGAGATGGATGCTCTGGGTAACATGGAGGTCAGGATGGACTGAGACAAAGAGAGTGGAGGATAAATCAGAAAATCAAAAGATGCAGATAAAACATGATATCATGATTGTGTGTGTGTGCGTGTGTGTATGTGTGTGTGTGTGTACCTGGCAGTGCTGTATGTCATCAGCCAGGGCGTGGACCACAGATCCAGGTCCTCCTTTTGCTCCAAACAGGTTGAGCTCGTCCAATGCCTCCAGAGCTGCCTGCAGGACACACAGCAGTCATGTGACCCTCATTAAAACTGGCCAACAGTAATATACGGTGTAGTATAATGTGTAACATCACACATACAGTGTATATTCTGTAGATTACAGCACAGTCTGGCTTAGTGTAGTTACAGTGCAGTATGGAGCACAGACTTATGATTTTCAATGATTTTCACAGAGAAACATCCTGATTGGTTCTGAATCCAAATCTAATTTCATTCAATTTAACTAATGAATTAGAACTATCAGTCAATTAATCAATTTGTTGATTTAAAAAAAACAATTCCACCAATTTTGTGCATGAATTTAGAAACAAGTGCTGATGTCACCAACCTGCCTCAATTAAAATTTCATCATTATCTTGTAACATGAACAAGCTATTTTTGGTAAAGATCCCTCAAACTGGAAAATATCCATAAATATCCACGGTCAAAGATCAATAATTATTCATTTACTACAATTTTTCTATGTGTTTTATCTGCCAACATCGAGAATATCTCTCTGATAAACAAACATTATATAATATTATTCTGTGTATAGAAACTTACAGTATAATTTTTTTGTGTAACTGTCCCTTTTTATAGTCAAAATACACAACTCTATGTGTATAGTATATATACATATACTGTATAACGGTAGTGTGTATATAAAGTAGTAGTACATCAGTACACAACAGTATGAAAGTGTGTGTTACATTCAATTCATGCTGTGTTGCTTTTATAAATGCTAAAAACTACATGTAATTAATGGAGCAGCAAACGTCCTGCAGTGGTGCCTGTTTCCAAAGTCCTAAATTAAACTGTGTGTCTGTATATATGCATGTGTGTGTGTGTGTGTGTGTGTGTGTGTGTGTGTGTGTTCACTAGGATAAGTACTGCGAGTACTGTGTTATTTCTGAGCCAGGGGCCATTCTTGGAAGACCAAAGAGAACCTGATACCTCCTGTTCACTGCCGGCCAAGGACAGCACTGGGACAGGCGCAGAGAGAGGGTGAGTATCAAGCTATGTTAAAATTTCACAACTTAAAATGTTTGTCAGGGATTTTTAAGTTTCCTTATATTTGAAGGATGTGGATGTTTTTTTTGTTTTTTTTTTTATGCAGTGAGACGAAGCTCTGCCAAAAACCATCCAATGACATCAAAAACATTTATGTAAAAACACGGCTGATAATTGAAAGATTTTATCTGAAAGCAGGATTACATTTGTTCATGCTGAAGCCAGGATACACTGGTGCTGCTGTGTACACTTTGAACACCAAAACAAAGTCTCCTATCTGATCCTGAATCAGTTTGGAGAGTCGGGGTTGTATAAAGGTCAGTGTAAAGGCCGTCGCAGTGACTAGACACCTTGCACCGTGCCAGAGATTTTTACTGGAGCACCTGTTGCGCCTCTGCGGGGGGAAGCTCTGCTCTCGCTCGGGGCAGTTTCTTCTCTTCACCCTCACTTCCCACTGTTCTCCTGCGGCCGTTCATGTAGCATACATTCATGTATTTACTGTATATTTGTGTGTGTGTGTGTGTGTGTGTGCGTGTGTGTGTATGTGTGTATTAACCTTGGCCATGCCAATAGAGCTGGCGTTAATCTCAGTGATGCCCTGGTTGGTTTTGTCTCCTCTCTCCCACATCCCATAATCCTGTGGGGAACCAGAAAAGCAGATGACAATGTTAATGCTTTCCCTCAAGTCTTCAGAAAAATAATAAACACACAAACTCAAAACACTGATACTTTTCTTAACCCACTTTCTCCTCGGCCTCCCTCTGTGTAAAACCAAGTTCAAGTTTGTGAATGAACGAGCACTTACTGCCACTTTGTAAGCTGCCTCGATGTAGAACATGAGATTCTGAACTACGTCCACTTCATCTTGGGTGTAGACAATATGAAGACCTGAAACACACATGTAGACGCACACACACGCAGCAGGACGGTTAATTCATCAAAGCACAGGATTACAACGACATTAAAAGCTAATGCAGAAATATAAAAAGCTGCTGATGATATTTTATGAAACATAAAACATGGTCAACATGGTTTTTAAAAACATACATTTATGATCAATTGCTATGCTACAATATCAAAGTCCCTGTGGTTCTGCTTTCTCGTGACAAATACAGGTTTATAATACAATTATATTGTTGTATTTTATGTTTCAGTTGTTGTTTTTTTTTAAATAATACATAAATAGTGGCAGTTTTTTTCATTCATAATATATAATTACATTTTTGTATTTCAAGTTTCAGGTATAAGCAACGCTGCATCTTCACAGCAGTTCAAACATTTATTGCCAAAGCAGTGAAATCAGATGCAAATACCTATTTAAAAACTCACTCAAAGAGAAACTGATGAATGGATCTCACCCTATGATACCACCTGCAAGGATGTTTGTTCGCTTTAATCCTCAGCATTGGATTATTGTTAAAATTCTGTACATGTGTTGTTTAAGTTGTCTGATATGTTGAGTATTTCATTTTTTAATTATATAACTTTGTTTAGACCCACAAATTTCAGCCCAAGCCTAATAGAATAAGGTCACAATATTCACCTGATGCGGTCATCTGAGCGAGGAAAAACAGGAAGAGCGAGGTGGCGTCGACCTGGAGGTGACCCCACTGATCATCCCCGACGACTGTCGCACAGGTCCTGGTGTTGTACTTGGCGTGGAGACAGTCTGTGGTACTTCTGCTGTATTTAAACTTCTCCACCTTATCCAGCTGATGGAGGCCAGAGAGTGCGGTCAACGGATCAAATCGATCAATGACAAAAATATCCAACTGAAGGAATCAGAATGTAGTTGATGAAGCACATATTTATCGCAAGGAACACGTAGCATTATACTAGGGATGAGCCTTACAGTGCCACAGACCACAGAGCAATTCAGAGATAATTCAGTATTTAATTAATTAACTGATATAGCTGCCCCTTTAGCACTGTATCTCTGACTGTATTAGACCACAGGATTTCTATCAATATCTATTTTTTATAGACATTTCTATCTGTGTTTCAATAGAATTACTTCAATATTTTGTTCTTTTAAGAGCAGTTATCACACTGAGATATTAATGTGAAGCACTAATACGAGAAAAAGTAAGAATTGATGTCAGTAGGATTTATCCGAGGCTTAAAACAGTGGATCAGCAGGGTTTAACTTTCACTTTATTTACTGTTATTTCTGGGACATTGTCCAACTCCTGTGTTTACTTCCCAACGTGTCCTGTGTGTGTTTGTGTGTTTAAAAAGAGACAGAGAGACACAGATACAGAGGGAAAAAGATGTGTGTCAATACGATTAAAGAGGAAAGCGCAGCACAAAGAAAAAGCATGAGAACAAAAAAAAAAATCCTTTTGACGTGACGTACCTGCCTCATAGTACACTGAAGGACACCTCTCATTAGCTTTACCACACTCTAGAGAGAGAGAGAGAGAGAGAGAGAGAGAGGGATGGTTAAATGTCAACTTTTTCAACACAGCGTTCCTGGTGCCCAGGAAGAGAAACATGAGACTCGAATGCGGCCCTTCATCAGCAGAAAGAAAGGAGCTGCACACTCTGCAACAAGATACGGACCAACGAGAACAAATATGATACTTCAGGGAATAAAAACATGAACTCTCAACCCTAATCCCATGTTCTTCTTCTCCACAGGCCAAAACAGATACATGCCTACCTGCTCCAGTTCGTAGGCCTTGGCCTTGTCTTCATCCCTGTCGGCGTTCTTCCTGTAGGCAAGACTGAGGCCCCACACCGACACGATGCTGTAAACATTGTCTCTGACCCAGGCGTCCGGGTGATCTGGGCTGCCTGGCAGAAGACCCGTTACTGGATCCTGTCAGACACACAGACAGATCAAAGGTCAAGGGTCAGTGGTTAACACTAACTAATGAGATGGTCTAGACCTACACCTCCGTGTAGGTGTGCAGCTCAGAAGAATGTACGGCTTGAATATTTTTGGTTTTCAAATTGATATGGTGAAATCAAAGGTAAAAATGGGATCACAAGAAAACCATTTGTAGGGCAAGAACTGATATTTCTATAATTCATTTTCTCTGCCATTTGTCTCTATATAATATCATTTCCATTCATGTTTAATCTGTTGATTGTTCTTTCAATTAATTTCTTTGTCTGTAAAATATAAGAAAATAGAGAAAAATGCCCCTCACAAGAAAATCAGCAAATTTTTGTTTTAAAAAGTGACTTAAAAGGTTAAAGAAATACTAAAATTGTTTTTTTTTGTATATCATCCACTTGTTTTACTTGGTAATTTTTCTTGTTTGGTAAAAATTGGCAAATAAGAAAGAAGCTAACTCTCCTGGAGTTTGTGACAGTTGTATCTTCTCATTTCACATCAGGTCAGATAGAACTACATTTCCCATAAGCCCCATTGCTTCCAGTTGCAAAAAGGATGTTGCTACTTGTCTGACAATAGCTCTTTATAACAACAAAAATATACTGTTAGAGCCGAGGCAATTCTGCAATTGCTGTTGGAAATGAAGAACCACTCAATATTCATTTTCCCTAATGTTTAAGTTATAAATCATACATTTTATTGCAGCTAGCTGAGACGCTAAAGCAGACAATTGTTTCAACATCAAGTTGAGTTTCATCACTAACAGAGAGAAATGTCACACAAAGTGGCTTCTGGGTATAATTGCACAAATACACAGAGAGAATGCCTTTGAGTCTTCATTAAACTGAGTGAAACAGGGTTCAGAGTAGCTTGTGTTGAACTATTTTACCAATGGAAGAGATGTTTGAAAGGCTACAAATCACCGGATTAGCAAGAATAAACAGCTTTACTACCAATGTATTTATCATTCTTAATTAAATGTATTATTGATGACTCTTGGCTTGCAGCTGCAGGAAGTCTTTGCTCTCAGTGAGTGTGTTTACATGTGCATTAGTCTCCAGTTTTTGACTATGTTCTGGATTGGCTGTTTACATGGAACATAAAAAACCTGGTTGTATACATGATTATAACAGTATCCAGGTTTCTGATCGTGTCCAGATTTGTCAAAACTGGGATAAGGTCTTGTCCAGGTTTCTGGATCCGGGATAAGACCTCCTGCTTACATGCACAAGTCATAACCAAAATACTCCAAAAAACCCAACCATAACCAGGATACTAGTGTGCATCTAAACGCACTCAGTGACCAGATTTGGTCATTAGTGCACTGATCCATCTGAGCAGTGAGCTGTATACAACTGCAGGGTGGCTGGTAGCCATTTGGGACAGATTCAAAGGTGACTTCATACCACGTTTGTCCACTTTCAGCTTATCTCGACTTTCATCTAGTTTTCGCAGAACTGTGTCACCATCTTCACAACGATGGAAAACCCAAAACACAACTACTACAGGAGGAACAAGAGACGAAAAAAGTTGAGCATTTTAAGGAACCCTTAAAACTGAAAATTAAGGGTGTTTTGTGCAACTGTTTTATTTTAAGGAAACCTTAACTCATACTTTAAGGAAAATCCTAACTTAAGGTGTTTTGTGCAACCAGCCCGTTCTCCCAGTTTGGTGTGGAGGGACTATACTGGCTGGCCCAGAGCCCAGAACGGGGGGGGGGGCAAATCACTGCTGCCAGGTACCAAAATCTTGTGGAAATCCTTCCCAGAAGAGCATATAACCCATAAGTGTCCAATGCAATGTTTAATAAGCACATACATGCAGGAAAACATCTTAAAAACAACTAAACACAACTCCATAGCTTCATTATATCGACTTCAAACACACACTTAACAGTGATCACACACACACAAGCAACGGGTGTGTTTGAAAGAGCACTGTTGTTTTGCGAAATATCAGTTTACTTCACCTCCCACATGCATGAAAACACATGAATATTGGCTCTCACTGGAACTAGCTAACATAAACCGCCTGCACTAACGAAGAAGCCGCTGTTTCCGTTTAAAGACTGCCTTTATTTAACGGTTAAGTTCAGTAAAAAAAAAAAAAGGTGTGAAAAGAAGAATTAAACACTTACTTGGTGTTTCAGGATAGTTTGTTGTACCATCCGGGCATAGTTGTCCAGTTTAACGCCCGAGTTGCTCCTGCTTCTCATGGTGACAAGTCAACGGTTCAGTTCGGTTCAACAACACAAACTCGTTAAATCCTCGACATTAAGGTCATATCTTCTTCGGCGCCTCTCAGAAGTCCAGAAACCACCGGAGAGGAAGACAACTTTCAGGGCGACCAGAGAAGCAGCTGCCCGGGTGTCATGAAAGCAGCTTTACGGCGGCAACCAAAGCTCCAGCAAGTGTTGTAACCTGAAGCTGCGGTAAGCTAGTCAGAGGTAACGGGCGCAGAACAGGAAGTGTGGAGAGGTTGCCTTCAAAATAAAAGCAATTGGTTTGCAGTTTATATTATTCAAAGTTACGCATAACAGGCTTTAAATTGCGGATACTAATATTTCTTTCCAACTTCTTTTTGTCTCATTTTGCGATTTAACTGATGAGGATACATAATACTGAATATCCCCTCATACAAGAAACACATACTTCATAAATGAATGTCTGCAACTGCCTAAAAATAAACAAAAATAACACCATACCTGCTAATGTATATATATATATGTGTTATAATGATAATAATTATCATAATATCCAATGCAAATATTATATTTACGGTGTAGCTGTTGCCAGTGTGTATTTCTATGCTAGAGTGTAAAGATGAGCATGTAAGACAGACAGTTTTTGATGGATTGCAGTGATGTAAAGGGAAGTAGTGCAATTAGGTCTAATTGTGTGAAAATATTACACAATCCTTACATCTCCAAATATATATAAATATATAATATATAAAATGTTTCTTAAACTAAATGAGTGTTGATTATTCTCCGCCCATTTAAAATGATACAGCACTTGATTTCAGGTGTATCAGAAATATTAGAAATAAAAAAGGTAAGAGGTTTTCACGTTCATTATTATAAACATATTTTCCCCCCATGCAGTATTTTGTACTTGTCTGGTAAGAGCTTTTTTATTTTGAATTTCGAAACCGGAAATGCTATTCTTCATTGACAATAACTTGGCACTACAGTGTAACTTGTATGGAGTTTGTACAGTATGGCAGAGCAATGGCAGAATTTTAGTTAAGGGTGAAAGTAATGAATCCACATTGACATATATTTCAAAATTAAAGAAAAACAAATATTTTGCAGAAAAGTCTGAACAACCGATGCTGTCACATGCAATCAGGAAGCAAACTGAGACTAAAACAACGGAAAACAGTCGTAGACCAACACGTAAAACAGATTAGCTACTGTTTTATCAGTTCATGCTCCAGCAGCATGGTTTAGCATTGAGTGTGGTCAATGATAAGTAAAATAATGACATTTTATATTTGGCATTTTGTCTCAGTGGCTGGAAATATGTCAGCTGTTTTTGGCACCCTCTAGCGAAAAGCATGGATTCTCCCATGCAGAGGGAAATATTGCACTTTTTACTCCACTACTATCATTTGGCAGCTTTAGTCTCCAGTTTATGTACAAATTAATATTTTGCATACAAACAAATACAAAGAGATTATAAAATATTATGCTACAAGTAGAGCTGAAATGAGAAATTGATTAATTTAATCGATTGAAAAAAAAATACTAGAAAATGTTATTATGTCATGTCATACTATGATATGTCAGGTGTCCTCTTATCAGCCTTAATACATCTAGTTTAAGAAGTTCATTCAGAAATCAAAAAGTATGATTGAACATTTTTATTGTCCAAATTATGAGTGTGGGAGGAAACCGCAGCACCCGGAGAAAACCCACGCAGACACAGGGAGAAACTGGTTTGTTGGTGGCCCTGGCCTCATCAACAAGGACTGTATAAACCTTTGAGAGGCCAATGCTGTTAACCAGCATTAGCCTATCCCATTGACAGCACCAGTGATGTGACAGTGCACCATCGTGCCACCCTCAGAAGTTTATACCACGATTAAAAACAAGATGGTCCAAATGGTACAAACAGCAACAGCATACAAGATGGGCCAGATGCGCTTTCTCCATCCACCTTTCTTCTTCTTGTGTGCAGACATAGAGTACTCCATGATATGGGCTTGCAAACATTCAATGATGGTATTCTCTACACATGGAAACCCTAATAATATTGTGCTCTCCAGTGTGTGCACACTGCCAAGCGTCTTCGCCAGGTCTTTGATCACAGCCTTGCAGACCTGCTTGCTTTCCTTATAGTTCGGGCAGAAACTTTCATTCAAAGTGAGTCCCTGCAGTGTTCGGCCCACCAGATGGTCGGTGTAGGTGACCAAACCCTGCCTTGACCAGACATCCAGAGCGCGACACTTGGTGAGCAGTCTCACCGTCAGCATGGTGACACCTACCCAGGTTTCGTGGTCTTTCTTGGCTGTGGTCTCGCAACTAGAGGTGGAGGAATCACTGGAATCTGTGGTGTTCTCTGACGATTTTATAGTGATATCTATAGATTCGATTTCCTCTTCCGGGATTCTTGACTCTTCTGTGTCTTTGTCTGACTCGGCTGTTGTTTCACAACTAGAGGTCGATGAATCGATAGAGTCTGTGCTGTTTTCTGATGGTGTCATGGTGGTATCTATAGATTCGATTTCCTCTTCCGGGATTCTTGACTCTTCTGTGTCTTTGTCTGACTTGGTTGTGGCTTCACAGCTAGAGGTGGAATAATCAGACTGTGTGTTTTTCTTTAATGATTCGGTAATGTCTGTAGAGCTTTGTTCAGCGTCATCATTCTCTGGATCAAAACTTTCGGCCTTTGGCTTGACATGAATGCGTATTACACGGCTTGGGAAACAAGTTAATGCACTGAGACTATATGTTGTCATAGGCTCCTCCACATCCGGAAGGGAGGCCCCCGCCCACACTTTGGTGTCCCAGTATGAGGGTTCCTCCAGAGCAGCCGCCAGTGCCATGCAGTCCAAGCCAGAGTCGTTGACGGTTTCCACTAATACATCAGGACCATCGCCCTTAGAAAGGAAACCGGGACACTTGTGGAGTTCAGGGTTAGGGTCAGCAGCCCCAAAAACAGGAGCATCCGGTTCAGTGTCCACCATCTTACAGTATTTTCTGGCTCTTGAATCTGGTTCTTCAATGGATCAAGATACAAAATGAGGTTTCTAGTTGGCTCTTCCTCAACCTGCACGGGAAACTTCACACACAAGTGTCTTTGATAAGGCAGCACATGACCAAAGCCAAATTGATGCGTCATCTAGATTCTGGCGTCAGATTCTGACCAGGAATACATGACGTCACAGGATCAAACGTTCGTCCGTTCGTGTGACTTTTAACTCTTAGCGTTATTATTGTTTTATCTATTTTCGTCATTTATGTAATTTTGTTTTTTTTATGTTGAATTTTACACAGTCACATAGTTTTGTAATTAATGTTACACGACGTCTCCTTCTTAAAAACCAACCAGACTTCATTGACGAAAACAGTAATTATATCTCGTAGAACACGGTGGTTGCTGACTGTTTTTGTCAATGGAGTTTGGTGGCATTGGACATAGCGATAGAACAGCTGTTATCAAATTTTACTTTACTTACTTACAAAAAGATCTACCTCTGTGATACCGATTGAGCCTGTTTATTGAGTTCAGTTATAGCTTGTCATGGCAACACTGACGGCCAAAAATAAAAATCTAAATGTCAAAAATCTTTTTAATGCAATATACTATGCATCCATACCACATTTTACTAAAATACTACTTGTTTTTATAACCGTCTTGTTTAGATATTAGAAGTAGATATTGACAAAAGTGTCAATAGAGTCAGTCCACATCTTCTTATGAATAATAATAACATCAGCTGTACAAAGAAAATAAAGCCCTTGTCCGTCTTGGCCTCAAAACAAAAATGTCAACTGTTTTCTCGGTGTTTGCCATAAAATAAACATTGTTGTGTAAATAAGATGGCCGTTTCCTTTTTTTTATCAACAAAAATTACAATATTCAATATGGAGTCTACACATCTTCATTATTTGTTTTACTGGATATGTTCAATGAAAAATGGTAAAAGAAACATATTTTATTTTATAACTAACACTTACTCCAGGTAGCCCTTTGGCTACTTGACAGAGAAGACTACAAAAAAGTCCCAGAATGCTTCTCGCTTCACGCTCCGTGCGTAAAAAACGTCCGTGCACCGGAACGTTGGATTTGATTTCGTGTGACCGTTAGCAGTAGCTTTCCATTTTACCCGTTATTAAAATAACCCAAGTGTTCCTGTTTAAAGGTAGATAAAAATAGTCCCTCTACAGTTTATACAATTTCACATTTTATTGTCTTTATCTTCCCTCTAACCGAGCGGCGAAGTCCAACAATTGAACCGACTTTACCGGGCTGGGGGGAATGTTGACGGTGTAACACCAGAAGAGAGAACAGGACGCCGCTCGCATCGCTTCACTGTGAATTTGTTTTTAGCTTCAGTTTCAAATAATTTAGGTTTTCTCCGCCGTCAATGAGTCGCAGAGGAGACAGCGATGAAGACAGCTGTGGTACACGGAGAGTCGCGTACGTTTACAGTCCGGAGTACATCGAGACTTGCGACACTTTATCCAAAGTGCCAAACCGGGTGAGTTGTATTGAACGAGGAGGGTTATTGAAGCTAGTTACCAGTTTATATGTGTGCCTCATCTGTTTAGAGAGGTTTATAACAAGTGGTTTTTATTTTATTTTGCCATTTCTAGGCGAGTATGGTCCACTCACTGATAGAAGCCTACGGGCTGCTCGAACATATGAGGTGAGTAGTTGCTGGTGTTTGTGTTTTCTCACGCAAATGGTGCTAAAAGCGAGATTAAAATACTTAAAAAAAAAAATGTTTTTATCAGATGGCAATAGAGCTTCACATGCGGTACAGAAACAGGTTGTTTGGCTTGCTCCTGCCAGAGGTAGCCGATGTTTCACGAAGACTACTTACTGCTTACTTCAGTAAACCGGAGTCAAGAATTTCTCTTTCATAAAGCAGATTTAAACTAGAAAAAGGTTTTTTTTTCTGAGGAAAATTTAAGTGTGCTGCCTTATGGGTGGATGTATGGGTGGAGAACTTCTCTTAGATTGCAGTGTTGCAGCAGAAGCCTCCCAAAACTAGCCCCACAAAACTTTAAAGGTCAGATTAATCTGCTATATATCAGATGTAATACAAAAGTGTAATTTAAAAATCTTGCAATATATTTGAGGCTTCCACTAAGGATTAATTTGCAGATTACTCTCTAATTCACTTGATTTAAAAACATCAGAAAACAGAGATAAAAGCCCGTCACAATAACTTAAGGCAACAGATGACATTATTAAATGTCTTGTTTTCTTCAACCAACAGCCCAAATTTGCTAAAAGGTAAGACCAAGATTTTCAAAATTTTCACATTTGAAAAGCTGGAGCAACTGATCAAAAATAGCTTCAGATTATTCAGATTCAGATTCGTTTGAGCAGCTCTAACGTGTTAACTGAAAGGAGCTGAGATGTCTGTTGAGGTTGAAGCATGTTAATGAATTTCCCCGAGGGGATAAATAAAGTATCTATCTATCTATCTATCTATCTAAACTTTCTTCTTCTGTAGGAGCAAAATTTATCATTACCATATATAGACATGTAATATCCTGTGGTTGAAAGAGTATTCTGCTGTTTTCTTTTGTGTGTAAGCTTTCAGCTGACCTGGAGTACAGTAGTGGCATCAATTTAATCAATTTACAACTACAAAACTTTATTTGTTGTGTGGGAAATGAGGAGAAACTTCATTCTCATCACACTTAACAAAGATGAGGTGGCTGAGCTCAAGGTCAGCCTATGTGCCTCTCTTGCCTCCCTACGCTATGATCTAACTATAAATATGTATCTGTACTCCTTTGTCAGACTCACCAAATACACTCTGGTGTATGAGCTCTGTCCTTTCAGCTGAAATAGATTGACTTTGTCATGCTCTATTATTTTCACTATCACTTAATTAAAAATACAAAAAGACAATTGCTTGTTATCATTTATTCGTTCATTTCTCCTCAAGGGAAAAAACATAATTTCCACGACAGTTTCAGTCTTTTTTCAAGCCAAGAATCTGAACATTCAGCTCGTGCCACTTTATTTCTTTTGACTCGTCAAAAAAGAGGATGATGGGGGGGGGGCATTTTTCTTCCCTCCATATCCCATTCAGTTCCACTCCCGCTATCAATGTAGTACTTATACTGTTGATTTATTTTATATTGGCACAGCAGTTTCTGTGCAGTTGTTATTTTCTTTTACCACCCAGCTGTGTTGTGTCAATATTTTCTGCAGCTTTCTGCTGTTGCCTCGGTCGTCTCTGATCTACAAGTGACTAAAAGCGTCACCAGGTCAAAGACTCCCATGAATCACCTGCGGCCTTATTCACACACAGTATTTAATTTGACCGCTCAGTGAATAAACCAGTCAGAAGGTCGAGTTTTATCTGCCACTGTGTATACAACAAGTTATCGCAGAAGCAGCATGTGACATTAATGTTGTCTCTTTTTTCAGCGTTGTGAAGCCTCGTGCAGCCACCATAGAGGAGATGGCCAAGTTCCACACTGATTCCTACCTGGAGCATCTTCATAAAATCAGCCAGGACGGAGACAACGACGACCCCCAGTCAGTCGACTATGGCCTGGGTGAGAGATGCCAAGATATAACTTATACTTGCCACAATAACTTCTATTGGAAGTTGGAATCTATTAATTAAAAATCTACCGACCTAGCCATTTATTTTCTGAATAAATAATAATAATAATGATAATAAACTTTATTTATAGAGCACTTTTCATACAAGAGATGTAGCTGAAATTGCTTTACAATTAAAAAAAAATGGAATAGTACAATAAAACGAGCGAATAGAAGGACAATGAAATCAGACAATAAAAAGACAGTAAATGATAAAATATGTAAATGATATTAAAAAGAGAAACCAGTAAGAATAGTAAAATATGTGAAAATCAATTCAGCCAAATGAAATAAATAGGTTTTCAGCAGTCGTTTGTAAATTATGTGTTCAGTCATCTAAATTTAAATGACTAGAGAAACACTTACAAGTGCTTTACCGTAATTTTAGAGGCGGACATTCAGGTTCAGTGTCTCGGTATAGTGTTGTGTGATTCCTCTTATTCTTTAAATATATCTTTTACTGTAATTTGGTGTAAAACAGGTGTTCGTTGTAGATTAGATTAAATAAATGAGGCATACAAAGCGATTGGAGGGATGAAAGTGGACAGAAGGAGGGGGAAGTAGAAATAGGATTCATATGCAGTGTGTGTTTGTTGGCAGCAGAGGGCAGCGTAACACTACATTAAAGAAAACAGAACATCAATTTAAAATATTATCTGTATGTAAATTTGGTGTACGTTTCACAGACAGCAATGCATTTTATAAAATATGTGATATTTTAACCCAGAGTGGCCTCATCCTAACTGAACCTACACTGTGGTCCGTTGGTCTTGGGTGTCAGTCCACGCCTCTCCAAGGTTCACATTTCTAACTTTAGAGTGATCCTCAAGTGGTTTTTTGTTTCTCTGACTCATTCCCCATCGCTCCCTCCTTTCCTTCACCCTTGCTCTTCTTTGTCTCCTCGACTCATTCCTCATCCTGTCCTCTTCCTCCTTTTGTATTCTGCACACCTCCCTCGCTCTCTCTGCTCCATCCCTCTGTCTCGTTAAAAAAAAAGGAAAATGCTCCACCTTTTCCTGGATTGAGGACTTTCTCTCTCTCTCTCTCTCTCTCTCTCTCTCTCTCTCTCTCTCTCTGTCTCTCTCTCTCTGTGTGTCTCTCCAGCCTTTCCTCAGTTTATCTGACGCCACACTCTTTTGTTCTCTATTGATCACATCCACTCGCCTCCCTCATCTCTGTCTTCCTCCCTTTCCCCCTTTTCTCTGTTACCCTTCTCTTCCTTTGTCTCGTTTCCCATTCTTCTTCTATCACTTTTTTTTAACCTCCATGAATCAGCCTTGAGAAGCGCTGACTGTGCAGAAACAAAATAAAAGTTTCCATCAAAGGCAAGGAAAGTGTTTCACAGAAAATTGAGAAGGAACAAATAGATTTTCCTCTGGAGTTTTGTTGATGACGTGATTGATGTTCCTGTTTAAGTGTGTGTGTTAGGAAATGTTCAAATGTGGAAATAAAAGATTAAATGAACTTTTACTGCCCGTATCGACAGCATATATCACTCTTTAGTATATATACGCCTTTTTAACGTCAGTGTAACTAAAAGAACGGCCTCTCTGCTCAATAAAAACAGACTTTTGTTGTTATTTTTGATATTTTGTAACATTTTCTTCCAGGTTACGACTGCCCAGTGGTGGAGGGGATATTTGACTATGCAGCAGCAGTCGGGGGCGCCACACTGACCGCAGCCCAGTGTCTGCAGGACCAAAAGTGTGAAGTGGCCATCAACTGGGCAGGAGGTTGGCACCACGCTAAGAAGTAAGACAAGTCATAGATATATTCTAAACCCACTCTATGCATTAGAGCACACACACACATTTCTAACAGCGTTGCTATAGTAATTTATTTTCAAATATGCTTTATTAAGCCAAAGAAAATCATATATATATATATATATATATACATACATACTTTTCTCTGTTTCTCCTCCAGGGATGAGGCGTCAGGTTTCTGTTACGTGAACGACGCTGTGCTGGGAATCCTCAAACTGAGAGAGAAATATGAGCGCGTCCTCTACGTGGACGTCGACCTGCATCATGGAGACGGTACACGCAGAAATAAGCTTCTTTTCTATTTATTATTACGAGTGTCTGAAAACGTGCAGAGGGTGTACGTGTTTCAAAAACAACATCATCACACATTTTTCTGTTTTGATTCATTATAACATGATGGTGTTTTTCTCCTCCTCCTCTCTGCAGGTGTGGAAGATGCCTTCAGCTTCACATCCAAAGTTATGACCGTCTCTCTGCACAAGTTCTCCCCTGGATTCTTCCCAGGTCAGCCCTTGCAGATGTTTAAGATACAACATGTTTAACCTGTATTGTGATAAGATGCTGTGTAAGATGTGTGTGTAACTGTGTGTATATTTAGGTACGGGTGACCTGTGTGACACAGGGCTGGGTAAAGGTCGTTGGTACGCCGTGAATGTCCCGCTGGAGGACGGCATCAAGGATGACAGATACTACCAGATTTTTACCAGGTATATATATACACACACACACACACACACACACACACACACACACACACACACTGTGAAATATCTGGAATTCCCTGTGCAGCTCAAGGGCAACTTTTAAGAAATGTTTTCCTCAAGGATCCCTGTGGAGAAATTCTGTTTTTCCTCTCCTCCCCTGAATGCCCCCCCCCCCTCCCTTGAGGTCAAAGGTCAGGGTCAGTTTCAGAGCACTCATCTTGGAGCTGGTGCTGTTTCAGGGTTTTGCTCAAGGACACTTCAGCAGGGAATTCCCTCCTACGCGAGGTTTTAAACTTAGGGTTTTCCACTTGAGGGATTTTCCGTCAGACTGAACACTCCACAACATACACATTAGTTTTGGTTGCAAAAGGTGGAAATCATGGACATATGGATTTCTTTGACTCACCAACTAGTGGCTATTACTGGAACTGCAGTTTATGACTCTTAAGCAGTAATTAACCACTGATAGAAGAGATGAGAATGATTCTCCAGTTCATAAATCATTTCTGACTGGTGACTTCTGATTGGTGGAACAGACTGCAAACGAGTGTTACGCCACGTCCGATTGGTTGAGCTGAATATTGACAGTAGATTCCTGTGTAGAACAGAAGTAACAGCTGGACAGATGTTGATAAATCTTAATAGTGTGATGCTACTACTGCTGAATGCTGTTATTCTGTGTTCAAACATACTGACTCCTGATTGGTGCAGCATGTATCATCAGTGGCTGACAGCCTCAGCGCTTACCTGCTGTCTTGTCTTGCAGTGTGATGCAGGAAGTGCGGGCGCAGTTTAACCCGGAGGCGGTGGTGATGCAGCTGGGTGCCGACACGATGGCGGGCGACCCCATGTGCTCTTTCAACATGACCCCGGTGGGGGTGGCCAAGTGTCTGCAGTATGTCCTGCAGTGGCAGCTACCTACACTGCTGCTGGGAGGAGGTACGCCATGTGTGTGTGTTTATTATTCTAGCTGATGTTTTGTTTATTTTTTTGTGCATGAATGCACAGATGTAAGTCCATGTGTTAGTGTGTATGCATGTGCTAATTATGTGCGTATGTGCACGTGTACTTGGTGTATTAAAATACTGCAGAGGAAAAGGTAGACAATGTTCCACATCTTTTGTATGTGTTTGCATTTGCTTTGAATCTCAGTGATTTACTCACTTGTGCACAATTACAGACACACACATACAGTCCACACACACACACACACACACACACACACACACACACACACACGCACACGCACTCTCACACACACTCAGGCACACACACCGTGCTCTGTTCCAGACCCCTCAGCCCTTGGCCAGATGATAGCTACTAATTATACGACACAATGAAGCCATTTTACTCAACTACAATCCCACCTCTCTTCCTTTCTCTCTCGCCCTCTCTCTCTCTGTCCTACATACTTTCTCTTCGTTACATCCTCCTCTCTGTCTTGGTTCTTGTCGTTCTCTTGATATCACTCAAGTCCGTCCTCTTCCTCCCTCACGCTTCTCTCTCTCTGTTCGTATTTTTGTGTGAGAGAGAGAGAGATGATAACTTTTCTAACTTTTATTTTGTTAGCTTTTTGTCCCTTTATTTCAGCTCTTTTCACCTTGTATTCCTCTTTTTCAGTTCACGTCTTTATCTTAACTTGACTTCTACGTGACCGTATAACAGTTCCACACATTATAATTTAAAATAAACTTTTGGCACTTGAGACCTTTAGCGGAATTTAGTCGTGGTCAGATGAACTTTGGGAGGTTTGGATTTCATGGACCTTCATGTCCAACATAATATATGCAGCATGTAACCACATAATGATAATGCATCTCGTCTTAACTTCTCTCCCTCTCTCTCTCTCTCTCTCTCTCTCTCTCACCAGGGTGTTATAATCTGGCTAATACGGCTCGCTGTTGGACTTACCTGACGGCGGCGGTGCTGGGAAAGACTCTTTCCTCTGAGATACCAGACCACGAGGTATGACAACACACACACACTCTCCCACTGCGACGGCCATAGTCACACACACATTTACATATTCCCACATGGGCACAAATGTGCTCATTCATCGCACTGTCACACAAAAAGAAGCCACACACACATAAAAACACAAACACACCCCCTTGTGTTCGCTGTGTGCTGAGTCACCCCGACTAATCAAAGATGGCCGCCTGCTTCTCAATAAAGGGGTTTGTCTCCAGGTGAGTCAGACTGTGTGTATGTGGAGAGAGAAGGGTAGTAGTGTTGACAATTCCTCTCTGTCGGCCTCGTCTAACACAGGCTCCTCTCTCTGCGTCTTATCTGCCAGCAAGGTGAATTTTCATTGACCATATATGGCGCTATTAAAGGAGAGGGAGAGGATTATTACATTTTTTACAACCACACATTAAAGGAACAGTTAAACCTTTTGGGGAAATGTGTTTAATTGTTTTTCCGGGAGTAAGATGAGAAGATTGATATAAAGTTCATGTCTGTGCTTTAAGTGTGGAGCTGGAGTTAGAACACAGTGACGTCTGGTTACTTTTGTGTTCGCACCAGAAAACCTACATAATTACACCCATCCACATAAAAGTTGTTTTCGGTGCTCGAAAACTCCGGAGTCGTGTGGACGGGAAGCGAAAACGTAGCAAAAGAGAGAAACGTAGTAGTGCGGACGAAGCCTAAAACACAGCAGCACATCACTCAGCTTCTGTACCGATGCTCCTGCTGCTTCTCCAAACGGGCAGCGCGCTGATGTAAGTCTACTGCAGGTAACACTCTGACCATGGATAACTACCTCACCTAACCCCACATCAAATGACCCAAACTATCACTTTAACAGGATTATCAAACACAACATTTCGACCCCTGGGTTAACGCAAGAATCGGATGATTGTGAACCATGTAAACAGCTTTCACTGGAACTTAATCTGGTTATTCATCGTAATCAGGTCACAGCGTGGATTTAAGCAAAACACCTATTGGATTTAATTTAGCAAGGAGGGAAACTGGCCCAGTAATTTATGTTTGTGATAGAAAGGACATGTGACCATGTGACTGGCAAATCAAATAGACTCATCCTCTCTCCAAATAGAAATCAGTAGACCCATCTGTCTTTCTTGCTCCTATATTCACACAAACACAAAGAGTCTCTTTCTCCAGCGACTGATTTTTGGACCTTGTCTTGGTCAAATGTAATGAATAGCTGTGTGTGTGTGTGTGTGTGTGTGTTTGTGTGTGTGTGTGCGTGCGTGTGTGTGTGTGCGTGTGGTTGCGCGCGCGTGCATCGTGACCGTGATGAAGGTACCTCTTGTTTCTCCTCGTCAGCGTCCAGTGGCCCTAAATAGCCTTTGACCTCATTAAGGAGCACTCACTGAAAACAAAGCAACTATCAGTGCAGGCAGCTGCCACAGATGATGAAGACAAAGATACACACACACACACTAACACACACACACACACACACATTTTTCCCTCAAATCAAAAATGGAAGAAACAAACTGACTTTTAACTTGAATATTGACGAGATTATTTGCTTCTTTTTCCAATTCAATAGGTATTATAGATCATGTTGAAGGGTAACTCTCTACTGTAGCACTACACAACTTTACATAGTGTGTGTGTGTGTGTGTGTGTGTGTGTGTGTGTGTGTGTCTTTGTGGCTCTGTCTGTGCCCGTTGTGCTCGATAAGAGGGGCATTTATCCATGATGACCAAGCAAAGCTGAAGTTCCAGCGACAAGGGGAACAAAAACTACCTTTGTACCCCTCTGTGTGAGAGAGAGTGTGTGTGTGTGTGTGTCTGTGTCTGTGTGTGTGTGTCCACCCTTGTGCTCTACTGTAGACAAAACCACCATGAATACACACATTCATCAAAGTCAGATAATGCAATGCCCTGTTTTATAACTTCTTTGTATTTCAGTTTTTTTGATAAATTACTGATAAAGTGGAGGAAACAACTGGCGAACTGTCAATTAGGAAGTCGTACAAGTGAAGCGTTTCCATTAAGACTCAAGTAGAAGTGAAATAAATTTTTATTTGTTTTCACTGTGCTGCTGCATTTCAAATGTGCCCTCTGACAAATGTCCGTCAAACTGAAATAATAAATGAAGCTTCGCCTCGTTTCCAACATCCAAAAACAGGCACTTCAAACAGTTTCAGTTTGTTTTATCTGCTCAAGTTCACTGATTCAGATCCAAACAAATTTGTTTTGCTTTAATTTTGTTGAAAATATTTTGTTAGAAGAGTTTATTTTTAATTAAATCAACCTTGTTTCTTTTCCCTCAGTATCCAAGAGTGAGTATACAATTTTTCGGCATGTACTTGGCTAAATGGCTAAAAATAGTAGTCTTAAAAACACAATCATCAGTCAGAGTTGGCCAGTCACATCAACAATAGTGCTGTAATATTCGCTGATTACCAGACAAAATATTACACTGCAGATAACCCACACAATGGCCCCGCTTCTATCACACCTATTATACTGCAATATCTTATAAAAACACAAGTAAAACCGCCTTTTGTAGTTTGAACTAGGAATCGAGCCGCCAGGTCCACAGTCATTAACCCTCCCTGCTGACTTGTATTGTGTGGTAGTGGTTAGCTGATACATGTTTGACCCTCCATTGTGTGATAGCGGTGGAGCCAATCTGCATGTGAATCGGAGGGCGACAATATGAGGTCTGCTAAGAATAGCTATAGAGGTCAAAGGTTAGTTAGTGTCTCTGATTGGACAGGCATGGGGATTGTCTTTATAACCTACTTTGTTTTTGAAGAGAAAGTCATTCATCTTACTTGTGTAGCTACTGTAACAACTTTATTTGTAACATTTGATTCCCTGTATTGTCATCTTGCATTAAAGGTAATGTTATAGAAGACAAGAGAAGGGTATCTTAGTGTGACAGTATTGATAATACTTTAATGAATCCTTTTCTGAGTTGCACAAAAACATGGTTACGTAATATGCTTTTCATAAATTTGCCCACCAAATGACACCTGTTATATTTCTTATGGATTAACGTCATTGTTTTTGGCGAATTCAACTCATAGATTGAGCCAATGAGTTATTCTTAGTCTTAAATGTCAATTTAAAAAACGCAACAGCCATGGGAGGATGTGCTAAAAGTCAAATCGTTAACATGCAAAGAGATCGAGCTAACATTCTAATCATTACACCTGAAACTATAGCGTGCCACATGCTAACTCTGCATTAATGAACTAACATTGAAAATGTTACACCCTAAACATTAGCATGTTAAAATGCTAACGTATCCATGTTAATGAGAAGCATTCTAAACGTTTTAACCCAATTATTAGCATGTAAAAATGCTAATTAATCACATGCTAATTAGATTACATTCCAAATATTAGATGATAAATGTTAACATGTAAACAAAACTGCTACCAACAGAGATTTTAAGTCATTTTTAGTGAAGAAAAAAGCTAACAATAAATGTTACATATTTGTAAAAAGTTAGTTTGTTAAAATGCTAATGGGGCATGAGCTAACATCTTTTAAGATCAGATTTAATCAGAATATGTGATTGTGTATTTTACACTTTTAGCATGATATAAGATAGTACAAATGATAGACTGTTAGCCGTGCAACTGTGATGTTTGTTAGCAGAGTGTTTAGTAAACAGTCACAGCTGTCCATCTGCCTTCCTTTTAATAATTCAACCTGCACCACCCCAAACCACTCCTCTTCTCCAATTCTGTTTTTGGTCATTTCCCAGCAGCTGAGTTCCTTCCAGCTTCACTGTGGTTTGATAAAAACAAACCACAGATCCAAACTTCCTGCGGCCGCCCCGCTGCCTCAATGGGAAAACACACATACTATGTACTCTCAACGTTGCTGGTGTGACTCCAGCTCATATCCATATTATACCTTCCCCTCTATCTGTCACTCTTCTCTATCCTGTCTCCAATGTGCCCATAAAGTATTTATTATATATGCTAAAAATATTCTTAAATGCAAACCGGAACTGGATTTGCTTGATTTGCAGAATAGGGTTATAGTTCCAACAACGTCCTATTGGATCCTTTATCAACTCTTTTATCTCTTATTTTCTTTTTTTGGGAACCAAAACTTGAGTTCAGCTCTCTGAATGTCAATCTTTAATTTCTAGCCGTAATATAATAATTTTTTAAAACTTCTGTAACTTGAATTTGTTTAAAGCCGAATCTAAATGAATCTGAAATCTGAAATGATTTTAAAAGTGAACACTGGATAAAATGTTAATAAGAGTATGCCTAATCCAGGGCTACCTAAAGTGATTTCAGCAGTAGAAAAAGGCTTTATTTCCTATATCAGCGACTTTAATAGTAAACAGCAATAGATCTGAAACACACCCCCGTGAAAATATGTGTCGTTGTCTTGTACAAAGATGCAGAGAACAGCTTTGGAGCACATCGAGCTCATCCAGCAGCACTGAGGTTAGGCCAACTGTCAAACAGAAATAAAAGAAAGTACCATCTGGTAAAACCATTATTTTTTGAAGGATAAACAAAATAAAACTAAACCAGAGGAAGCAGCTAACAGATTTGTGATGCATCTGCAAACCCTCTACTCCTGTGACCGCAGAATGGTCAAATAAGAGAGGCTTCAAGGGGTTTTTTGTTTCTGTTTAACATTTTAATATTGGAAGTATTTTTCTTCTTTGCTGGATACAAGACAGCAACAAATGACACAAAATTAGGACGGAGAGAGAAAAGGCCTGAGACATGTGAGCGAGCTTGTTTATAGACTTCAAACCTGGGAATGCAGAGTCCTTTAATTTGTTATTGCAGTTATATTGATAACAATCCCCAAACTGCCAGTTAGTGAATTGTTTTTCTTGCTGTGTGCGTCAGGCAGTGCCATCTTTTTCATAAAAATGCAGCTAGTTTGGGATCTTTCTTGTGTTTCCAGTTTTCAATCAGTTGGGCGATTGCAGATTTTGGCGTTGAAGGGCTTGCATCATTTTCTTCTGTCCTTTTTTTTTTTTTTTTTTTTTCACTTTTGCTAGTCTGAAAAATCAGAGACAGGGAGTGGACAGGGATTCAGAGTAATGGAACCAGACCAGTCCTGTCCACCTCTGTTACTGTGCAAACACTGATTAATGTAGATAGATTTTAAACAGCTTCTTGGAACAGGTAAAACACACAAACTGATCATCCCAACAGCGTGCTTGAATTCCCCTTGTGTCTCGTAAACCCAACAGAAGTAAATACAAATGTGTGTCTGTCTCAGAGTCACACAGGAAGGGAGGACGTCTCTGGTCCCAGATTGGCAGCGGGGAAGCGTCCCGCCTCTTTACTTCCTCTCTTCCTGTCTGCAGCCACTTCCTCTCCTGCCCCACGCTGCCGTCAGGGATGTGTCGGCTCCCAGAGTCACGGGCTCAATCACCGGAAACATCGCTGGTGTAGAGTGTGTGTTGAGACCTGGGGAGATTTGTCTATTTACAAAATGGCACAGAAACATGAAGCTGATAATTACAATTTATTTTCTCATCCTCCTCCATTCAAAGTTCTTCTGCTGTAGAATATTACAGATTATTATGTCAGGGAATGTTGTTGGTGAATGTTGGGATGTACCAACAATGAGCTGAAAGAGTTAGTTTCCTGTTCTATTTCCCTTCAGGGAGTCGTGTCTGTGTTGCAATTATCTTTTAATGTGTTTGTGTTTCAAGTTCATGGACAGTCTTGATCCTAGAAGGTGGAATCATCATTCACTCTGTTATCTTCATTTTAATTTTCCTATTAGGCAAGATGTTTTTATAAACCCACTGGCCCCTGTATTTGTAATACAAAAAAAAAAATATTATTATTATTTTTAACCAATTATTTTCTTTCAATTCTCAGTTATAACTGAGGTCAACTGTGAAACAAGACAGAATCAACTCATACACATGTAGTCACAAATACGTATGTGTATAAAAGGTATATTTTTTAATTGCAAGACGGTGTAAATTACTTCCTGTTTAAGAAAAATGCAGGTGATGAGCTTGAGGTATTGATAACATGTTCTGTATTGAAAGAACTAGTAAGTTGTTTTGCTTTCCACATCCTTAAAGGAAAAGGTTTGTGTTAGTGTTAGCATTAAGAGCTGTTTACTTATCAGTCTTGCCAAGAGCTTTAACCATTGTTGCTTTTACAAGATGAGAGATTTTAACACATCCTCTGAGTAGTGCTACTTCTTCACGGCAGACTGGATGATACTGTGACTCGGTATTGGAAAGTCACGAGACAGCTTAACAGGGCTGGGGCTAGCTGGTTAGCAGGCTAACTTCAGTAGAAGGGAAAGAAGTGATAGAAATAGAAGCAAAACAAGAGCTGCTTTCCGCTGCTGGACACAGCTCTTGGTGAATAATTATGTTTGATGCTGAACTCTCGATGTTTCTTGTAGACTGGTTAATAAACACCTGTTAATGCTAATTTTAGCTATGTAGCAATAGCAAATAGCTCCTTTAAAGCAACTTTAACATGGTGAAATTTGGATGTATAGTGTTGTGTCTGCAAGTATTTGTAATGTTGATGACGGTACTTAGCATAAACAATAACTAAACTCAAATAACTCAGCAAAAAAATAATGATTTGATTTCAAAATGGAGCCACATAATGAGTTAAGGAGAATGCAAATTGGTGCGATGCTGATACTGTGAGTGTATCACTAGTAAGCTAACAAGCTGAAAGTAATGAGTAAATTGCTAAAATACATAGCTATAATTTCATCTGATAGGACTGTGGGTCCAATCAGACAAAAAAAGGTTGTGAACCACTGGGCTAGAGCAAGTGTGGCAGAGCTTCACACACACTGCAGAAAAATGTTAAAAATGAAAAAAGCAGCTACTTTTCAGTTAATTTATCATTCAGACATTTTTACAGGATATTCAGAGCCTAAATAAGCAAGAAAACTATTCTCACAATGTAACGTAGCACACATCCAAACGTTAACACCAGTGGACAAAGTTGAAACAGTAATAATAGGTTTTAGCTTTCCCAACATTTCAAAAACATACAAATACTATTTGTGGGGTTCCCTGCCTTAAAAGGAAAACTGACAGATGAGGCTAGAAAAAGATGGAAAGATGAAAAGGTAGGGAGGGTGAGAGAGAGTCCAACAGCAGAGAGAGAGAGAGAGAGAGAGAGAGAGAGAGAGGTGTACGTGCGTTATGTGACTGCGACTTTGGGCATCGGGCCGTTTTTCTTTTCCTTGTTGAAAACATTTATTAGATAGCAGCTTGATAGCAGACACAGTCCATTTGTTTTCCGAGACGTTTTCCCCTCCGCTGTGCCGCTCGGCGTCCTTCATAGCTGGAGATCCTGCTGATCGCTGTAAAAACAAACATACGTGCGCACACGCACACACACACGCACACACACACATACATTACTGTCCACAGATTGACGCATGCACTGGAACACACACTCAGACTTTCTCACAATTGTACATTTTTATATAAACACACACAGATATAAAAATATGCACGTACCTGACAAGAATGGATGTACATATATTATGAATAATACTACAAATACTACCACTGTTATTACTACTATTACTATTATTATTTTGTATACTATCACTACTATGAATGCAACTTTCATTCCCACTATTATTAATATTACTGTTAGTATTATAGTTACCACTGGTACTAATACTACTACTAGAACTCCTGTTTACTGTTGCTGCCACCATGATTATACTGTGTACTATAAAGCGTCACGTATAAAATGTCACTTTGATGAGGCCGTAAAAACAATACAAAATGATGCACTTATAAACATATAATCAATTAATGAATAGAATCTGTACTGATAGCGTTTATAAAACTTTATTTTTCTGCTGTTTTTAAAACGGCAACAGGTAAAGACATTGATTCGTGCACACACATTCAGCTTTCTCTGGGTGAAGGCCAGTGTTTCTCATAGAAACCAGCTCATACGGACAGTGAGTGATGGGCGGAGGGTCCATGTTAAGGACCATGGTAAATAAGCGAGGACCTTTCATTATTTATCTCCCTGTGCGTCTCTGCCAGAGACACTGGAGCCAGTCAGTGGGTATTTTCTGTCTCTTGACCTTGTCCAGGTGATGTAGATGTTCCGCGTCATTGGACCGTGCACTAAAATCTCTCATTTATCATGCGTCATTTTGTCCGTTTCACATGCTTGCCTCACAGCATCGCTTCCTTTATCTTCTCCTCTCACTCTACAGCTGTCTGTAGCCTCCAAAGTATTACGGATGATATAAAAATGTTCTAGAGATATTATATAAAAACGAGTGTTTCTTTAAGGAGTGTCTGCACCTCTCTCTTCCTCGCTTCCTCTCTCGCTTCTCCCCATGGTCATCCAAGCCAAACAAGCAGGCAGCAGGAGACTGTGTGTATGATTTGCGCGCGTGTGCATGTGTGTGTGTGTGTGTGTGTGCGTGTGTGTGTGTGTGTGTGTGTGTGTGTTGCTGGACAGCAGGAGACAGAGCACTGGGTTCATGGGAATACATTGCGGGTGTGCATGTGTGTGTGTGTGTTAAGCAACTACTCTCATGTTGAGCTCAGTTGAGACCGGAGGTAAGACACAGAACTCATCGGAGTTAATTGGAAACAGACACACACACACACACACACTCACACATATTAAAGCAAGGCCTTACCTTTGTATGCAAATACCCATGGAAATTCACACAAACACACACATTTATTAACACACTCTTACCGTGTACATTTACCACATGCAAGGGATGTCCCGATCGAGATTTTGTGGCCAGGGTTTGAGTCTTTCGATATTGGATATCTGCTGATAGAGTTTATTTTACTTAAATTTTGATTAAATAGCCTTTGTATATAACACACTGAAATAACAACAGCTTAATCTCAATCTCAATCTCAATCTCAAACAATGCAGGAATGACATCACTCTGTTGGATTTGTTGGAACTAAAGAAACGCTCAGTTCACCCGTCGTACAGTGGTCTCACGAAGAGGAGGTTCTTCCCTCACAAACTATCCTTGACAAGTGCTGTCAGCGGCGTGCAGCGAGCACACAAACCAACAACAGCCAAGTTGAACTGTCATGACGTTACTCACAGAATTAACATTAATTCGTGGCAGCTGATATGACATACCGTACTGTAAAGCAATGCACAGCACCAGCTGAAAATGAGAAGCTGCTAGCTAGTTTTCTACACTTCTTTGCTAACGATTATTAGCGCCTGAGCTAATACTGGTCCTGAGGATTGACTTGGGACATCTCTACTATACACACTCGGATGAATTCCCCCTCTCTGACTCACACACTCATACAAACAAAGACAAAGTATTCTTTGTCTTTCAAGTAAACAAAAATATACTCCTACTGCTTGTTGGCTTGGCTCAGCTGTGTGTGTACATCTGCTCAGGCCTGTGTGTGTGTGTGTGTGTGTGTGTGTGTGTGTGTGTGTTGCCAACACACCTTCTGAAGTCTTCTCTAATGACACCCGTCTAATCCACTAAAGAGTTTCATTCCAAAACAAGATATCCCTGTCGTTAAAATGACCGTGGCATCAGCGGAGAAATCATTACAGCATGTTGACTGAATCAGTTCCCCAACTTAAAGGAGCAGTCTGACATTTTGGGGAATACTCGTGTGGTTTGCTGTCAGTACTGAGAGCCAGATGAGAAGATCAATATCAGTTTAAATGGTTCAAACAAATTGTTGATTCAACGGGAAGCCAGTACTTTTCTCCTTTTTCTTGTAAATCTTTTTAGGGTTTGGACTCGGGGTTGAAATTTGAAGACTAAATCATCAACTGAAAAAATAATCAACCCATAAATCAATAATAGAAAACTCACTTCGGGTCATTTTTGTTTTTAAAGTCCAAAATCACAGATTTGTTTAATGGGTTTTCAGTCTGATCGAGATCCAACAGCCTTCCGTCCTTACGGTCAATAACCACTGAAATCATATTTGCTGAAAGCTCAGGAAAAAGCTAGTAAGTGGAACTTTAGTCAAAAATTCTTTGTCCAACTTCTGTCTTCAAGATCAAGGATGAACTCTCATGCTCGTAAATCGTAAATACAGTTTCACAACAGGTGATTTTAAACTTGACAAATAACTGAGCATCTCATTTTAAAGAAAGAGCTTTTTTTAAATATGCGGCGTGCATGGAGGAATATGGGTCTTTTGTTTTAGGCCTCGAGTTACCTCGGCTTGCTCTGTGCGTTCTGCTGGGTCTTCAAGGCTCCAAGGCTTTCACAACTATCGCTGCAAATGGACTGACGCACTTGTGGTCAAACCTGGCCTCTGAGTTTGTTTTGCTCTCATGGCACTGAGTCACGGCCCAACGAATTCCCTGGAAATGCATTTTTTCAACTGACGTGCTCCGTTTTTAACTTCTGGTTGAACCCACTCTCTGGATTTCCACCTGTTTTTCTTTTTTTTTTTCTTCTTTTTTTTTTTATTGTTGGCTGGTTTTGTTTTCATGGAATCGGCACGACTCTGCATGAAATGCCAGGAGCCTTTGGTATTTGCTGAAATAATCTCAGACCCTTTTTTTTTATTTTTATTTTTTCACCCGTGTTGGTGAAGCCCTGTCTGTCTTAGAGAACCTTTGACTGACTCCTCTTCTGTGATCTGCATTACATTTTCTCTCCCCGCACATGAACCAGACGAGTCGGCCTCATACGTTTATTTGTGTTAATGCAACTCCTAGACAACACACCGAGTTCAGGAAATATAAGGAACATGTGTCCATCTGAAAAACCTTTTGTGTGTGTGTGTGTGTGTGTGTGTGTGTTCTGGCTCTTGAGATGGCGATGTTGCTCTGTCCACCACTTCAGTCAAGCAAGACTACCCTGAAATTTAGCACAGATGTTCATGGTCCCCAGAGGATGAATCCTAATGAGTTTGATAATCCCCCGACTTTTCCTTGAGCAGCATCATGAGTCTCTTGTTTGTGGGTTTGAGTGAAATGTCTCAACAGCCATTGGATGGATTCACTTAAACTTTGGCAGAGATCTTCATGTTCCCCTGAGGATGAATTGTAATGACTTTGGTGATCTCTTCACTTTTCATCAAGTTCCACCATCAGGTCAAAATCTGAATTAGTCCAATACTTTGGATCATGACTGACGCTAAGGTATCACTGTGATGGTTATACCCGTTAGCATCATGTGTTAGCATTTAGCTCAGTGCAGTACCACCTCACAGAGATGCTAACATGGCTATACGCTCTTAATCTCATTTTTGATTTCACTTTTCTAATCTATTTCATCTGAGAAAGGGGAGAAAACTACTTTTACCACTACTTCCATATTTGATCAGATCATTTATATGATGCACAATATGGGCAAATAAATCTATAAAAGCAACGAGAAAGGATGACAAGTGGATATGTTGGTTGCGGAGAGGGGGGAAAAAAAGCCATAGCTCGATATTTCAAAGGTAGTCTTTGATGTTTTTCACTCTTTTGGATGTATTTCCTTTTTCTTTTTCTTTTTTTTTTCTTAAAGAATGATCCCTGAAAGCCTGTGTAAATATTCATCACCAAGTCAGTTTCACAGTCCAGTTCTTCAAAGTCCAAACGGAGGCTGGAATTTTCCAGGAAAGCAGCTGCATTCTTTAAAAAAGAGAGAGAGAAAAAGGAGAAAATGTACTTTGGCGCTCGGCTGCAGCGACTGCGTGCAGATGTGAGGGATTAAAGTTTGACTGTGACGGAGAGAAAGAAAAGAAACGTCATTTTGAAATCAGTAAATCCAGATTTGTCATGATGATTGTCGTGATGTGATCTCTCAGTGTGTTTTGTGTGTGTGTGTGTGTGTGTGTGTGTGTGTGTGTGTGTGTGTGTGTGTGTGTGTGTTGTAGTTTTTCACAGAATACGGACCCGACTACTCGCTGGAGATCAGCCCGAGCTGTCGACCAGACCGCAACGACACCAAACACCTGGACCAGGTCATCAGCACCATCAAAGGTGTGTGTGTGTGTGTGTGTGTGTGTGTGTGTGTGTGTGTGGGTGGGTGGATGCACAGGTGTGTCTATTAGAGTGGTTGAAGGTGGGGTGGATAAACAGGTGTGTGTGTGTGTGTGTGTGTGTGTGTGTGTGTGTGTGTGTGTGTGTGTGTGTGTGTGAACCCTCTCTCACCTAAAACCCCTTTTGTCTCTGCACGGCTCTTTTCATGTGTGGTTTCATGTTTTGATCTTGCTCCTATACGTCTCTGTGTGGGATGAAAGTATGACTTGTTCTTTTTTTTATCCCCCTCCCTGTGACTCTTAACATCCTTTTGTGTGTGTGTGTGTGTGTGTGTGTGTGTGTGTGTGTGTGTGTGTGTGTGTGTGTGTGTGTGTGTGTGTGTGTGTGTGTGTGAATAAACTGTCAACCCTGCTCTTTTACCCACAACCTCTTTGGTCTGAGTCTGGGTCTTGACACATGTGGTATTCTTTTATTTCTTTGCATCTTTCTCCTTCTATATATATATATATTCCTTTATGTTTGTACATCCATCCGTGAGTGTGAGTGTCTGCAGCGCTGTGGTTAAGCCCTAAACCTCTGGGCCTTCGGTCTCAGCGCTGACAGCCCGCAGCACCCGGGAGAGATCCTCCGTCAGGGTGAAGCTCAGGTGAAGAGTTGAGCGGCGGGAGAATTATTGGATGTTAGGTCAGGAACTCGCCGCAACAGAAACAACCGTGACTTGAGTTCATTTTCCGAACATCAAAACTGCACAGAGAGAAATCTGATTTTGGTGTCTCGTAAATGTCGAAGTTCTGGTGCGTAGACGTGTTAACCACAGACCAAAAGGAAATCCTCCTTCCCTTCCCTCTGTTGTATTTGACATCACAGTTGTGTTATCCGTCGTGTGTGTGTGTGTGTGTGTGTGTGTGTGTTACTGTTTGATTGAAAGGTGTTGAAAACACTGTTGACTCTGGAGACACTAAAGGGAATAAAATCAGGCCCCAATCTGGTCACGTCAACATGTTTTATGTTGAAAAGTGGAAGATAAACTCAGACTTACACATCTAAGCGCCACTGAAAGCAGGAGACGGATTTTGTTTCCTCAAAAAACCGCAAGAGTCAAAACTCCCTTTGTCTTTAAAAAAACATCCAACAAAGCATAAAAGTTGTTTTCAATTCTGTTTATTCTAAATGTAAAACTCTGTTTTAGGTCTCAACTAGACAAATTTCATATTTTTTATTTTTATTTTTTTCATCCAGGAAATTTGGACTTGAAAATGCCCGTAGTAACTGGGAGTCACTGCCTTGAGTTGATGCCATTCAAGATGGCGACTTTCTACATGTCAGAAAGCTTCTACCCACATTCAGCATTTCACACATGACCTTTGACCTTTAGAACTTTTTCTAAAGGTCATAGCACAAAAAAAAAAAATCCTTCTAAATCTCTTCATCTTCCTACCTCTTCCCTTTGAGTTTAACGGCGTACCATCAGGGGATGAGAGTGTGACAGGACAGAAGCTCCATATTGGTGGAGGGAGAACGGCGTTCTCACATAGAGCGGACGTGTTATCAATTAGCGACCAAAATTCCAACCGAACGGGTCATCGTCCTGCAGCGACTGACAGAAACCACGCTGGATGTCGGGGCGGTTTTTATCCAAACAGCATTAGGTTCTGAAAAACTCCAGGTCGCATCAGATCGGGGGAACGGGAGTTTGTTTGCCGAAATTCAGTTGGTCCGTTGGCTCGCATTAACTCATGACAACCGGAGGGGTTGAAAGTATCGCTGGTTTCCAGTCATACGGCTTTTATTAGGGGCGACGGAGGGAACGGACGGATGAACGGATGGATGGAGGGAATAAAAGGGAGGAGAAATGAAACACAGGCAAGCCAGAGATGGAGAGAAATCGGAGGGGGAAAATGTGCGTTTGGCTGCTGCGTCCCATTTGCCTCTCCTGTCGTTTATCAGATCTCTCGTTCTCTTTCTTCTTCTTTAATTGTTAACTGCTCGTTGAGGAAGGAAAGTTGTCGTGTTTTAGGTGAAGTTATTGAATTATTGGAGATATTTCAGGATGTTTTTAATCTTACACCAACAAAAATTGTCCATCCTTGGAGTTGGACCAAGATTTCTCTTTTTCTTTCTTCCCTTTCTTCCACAGACGTTTCAGTCCTGGTTTCAACCTGTCACGTCTGTTTTATGTCCTCTCTCTCTCTTTCTCTCGCTCACTCTCGCTCTCTCTCTGTCTTTCTCTCTCTCTCTTTAAGTCTCTCTGCCTCGTCTGCTCTCTGTCAAGTCAGAAACCGCTTTTCACGAAAATTAGCTCTGTCACAAAACGCTTTACCACACAACAAGCGAGACACCAGAACCTCAACCAGAAGTGAGCGTGTTGCTGTTTAAAACACTGGAGTAAGTGTGCGTGTCTTTTCGTCTCTGTCTCTGATTAAAGAAAAATCTACACGTCTGCTAACTTAACTAATGCACACACACACACACACACACATACACACACACACCTCTAGGCAAACATATCCACATGACATCATTGGGGTGGATAAGTGTTTCTCTGGTTTTGGAAGTGCTGTGCTGCTTATAAACATTGGTTTCCCAGAGAAACTGGGCAGTGTGAGTTTGTGTGTGTGTGTGTGTGTGTGTGTGTGTGTGTGTGTGTGTGTGTGTGTGTGTGTCTGTCTGTATGCCCACATCTGCTTCTGTCCGCTGGCACGAATGAACTGTAAAGATTTGAATCTAAAAGTGGTAATCCTCCAAATCCTTTCTTTCTTTTTGTCATTCTGGTTCAGCATGTGTTATGTCTTTAACCCATCTGTTTAACGAACAGTACACATACATCAGAGACGATATGTGCTCACAGCGCTCTGTGCTACGAGAAAATATCATTTCGTACCAGCGGGAAATGATGCGTGCGCCACGATTTTTCAATGAATGAAATATTGAGAAGTGACTCTCTCCTCTTTTACATCTTCAACTCTTGCAGAAAGTCAGTTCCAGTGAGCCTCAGGTGCACTTCATCTGCCCCCCCCCCCCCCCTTGGACTCAGCTGTGTGTTGAGCTGAATGATAGTGTTGTTGTTGTCGTCGTCGTCGAGGCTTAGCTCGTAGCTTTGCGGTAGGTTTGTCACGTCAACGTCGTATTTTTCTAACAAAAGATCAAACAGTTGCTGCGGTGGCAGAGTTGTAAAAACCCAGTGTCAGAGTATTACAAACCACTGAGCAGTGTTTTGGCATCTGATAATCGTTCAGCTTCACGGGTCTGTTACTCACACTGAACTTCTTGCATCATATTTCACTGTTTCATCAGTATCTGGAAGAAAAAACTGCCTCTTTCATTGTGTAGATCTGGTTTTGGTTTGTACTTTATTAGATATACTTAGGGTCAGTTGTGCTTTGAGCAGAATGCTAAAATTAGCATACATGTTAGCATTTAGACATGATTCATTCAGACTCAGCTCGTACTTCGTCAGCCTCCACTGAACTTAAGCTAAGCTTTGATCTAAGCCGAATGCTAACGCTACCACTCTCATTTCTCCCTCTCTTGAATGTTCTTCCTCCTCTCCTTTTTTTGTTTTTATCTCTTGGACCTTCTCTTCTTCCTGTATAACATTTACATGTTGACATTTGGTATTAAACAGCTGTTGTGTTTAAATGTTAGCATGGTTGCTTAAGGTTAGGATGCTACTTTTAGCATGTTACTCCATTTAGTAACTTTTAGTGTGTTGTTGTACCGCAGTAGTGTCAGTTTTAGCATGCTATTGTTGTTAGCAAATTACCTTGAAGTTTTTAGAGATATTCGTCAAGAACTTAAACACACAAGAGGAACTTTTGACCTGTTGGTGGCGCTACAGGTGAAAAGTCGCAGCATGACTACACACAGATTCAGATTCATCCACTGGAGTCTGGTGCAAAGTCAAATATCTCATCAAACGTTGGAGGAATTGCAGTTTAAATTTGATGAGAAGAAAGCATCAGATATTATTGTCTCTAGAAATAAAAATAAAAAAGTATACTACCATGTCAGTTTATATAATAAAAGTCAACAGCAACAGAAACATTCTGCCTTTTATAAACATAAACTGTCCAGTGAGTCTATTTTCAGTCGACCTTTGTGTATTTTAAAATGTTTTTTTAGGGGATTACTCAGCGTTTCCTGTTGTTTCTCTCTCATTCATACACACTCAGGCTCGTTAAGTGTCTGTATTAATTAAGATGTGATTTTTATTAGGTGATTGTCAGAGGCGACAGCAGCTGTCTGACTGTTTGTGTATTCACACATCTGTGTTTATGAGACTCTGGTAGCATGATTTCCCCAGGGGCTGCGTGTGTGTGTGTTTGGAAACTGCCAGCCTTTCTGTGTGACTGTATCTTATATTATCTTTGTGTGTCAGCAGGGAAATATTGCAGCATCTTTACATCCTGCTACTCGTTAATTCTTCCCTGTGCTGACAAGATGCTTTCCATATCAGTCACACACACACACACACACACACACACACACACACACACACACACACACACACACACACACACACACACACACACACACACACGAGGAGGAGGACATGAAACAGTTCACACTCAGAGAAGAGATATGAACACATTCAAACTTGAACCAGAGAATTACTTCTAAAAATGCCACGTAAGAAATACACACACACGCACACACACACACGCACACACACACACACAGAGGATAATAACCACAGACCCTGTGATAGATGAACGTTTGCAGGTAGTAAATATCAGAGGCCCCCGTGGTTGTTCGTCACTTTAGCAGAATTTACCGTTTACATCTGGAAAGCAAAGAGGAGCAGGAGGATGAATACAGGGAGGGAAAAGAACGAAGAGTCAGTCAACTTTTTTTCTTTCTTATACGTCAGTATTTTTAGATTAATCATTTACTGTCAGAAAATAATGAAAAATGATGATGTAATGTCTTCATATTGTTTTTATTCTCCAAGTCCCAAACCTCTAAATGATTAAATCTACACTGATATAAAACACAGGAAATCAGAAGCTCAAACCAAACATTGATTGGCATTGTCCTTCACAAATCACTTCAACAGTTAATTGATTAATTATTATTATTATTATTAATTATTTCCATCATTTAATCATCATTGTGATGTTGTGAAGCGAATACCTTGCAGGGAGAGCAGTTGCTCTGTCAGTGCTGAGGTTCTACTACATCTGACTGCTCTTCCTCTTTTCTCGTACGTTTCCTGTTTTTAGCTCACATCATGATTTTTGAAACTTTTCCTATTGTCACAGTTGGAAAAAAAAAAAAAAAAAAAAATTTGCATTGTCTGCAACCGTTACCCCAGAGACTCTGACAGCGGCCACTGAATCTGTACCCGGTATGTGGTGATTAAAGTGTAAGTGTGAGCTGGAACTGTTTTTTGTAATCATGTTTTCCAGTATTTGCTGCCTGAATTTGTGGCGGACACAAGGGGAAGTCTCTTGAACCCCCCCCCAAACCCAGCATCCATTGTAATGGACGTCAAATATTAGCTGGTCTCAACCAATGAAAATCCTACTTTTGGCCAATAAGTAAATTGTATTTAACCAATGAACGTCAAGTTTAGGCATTTAAACTGAACTTTTTCACCTTTTGAATATTTGAACTCCTCATTCTGATCCTAGTTTCTTGTATAAGTATAATTTCAATATGATAAATTAATAAACTGTAGATAACAAACAAGCATATTGACGGTTATTCAGCACCGACTTTATTCCGTAACCTAACATTTCGGCACAAGCGTGTCGTCTTCTTCGGGGCTTAAAGACCAAATCACATCACATCACATCACATCATGCATCCTGCTCATATGTAGTGTAATATAGGGCGGATTTCCCACAGAGAAACCAACAACGCAATGGAAAGGTTTTACATACTGAGAGACAACAATTAACTCCAAAATGCAGAAGATACTGTCAAAGTGGAATTGGAAAAAATAAAAAATGTAGGACAAAATATGAATAGGATGAAAAATATGCAAAATATTTCACATATTTTTACACCTCTGTCCCTCATGTCCCTCTCTTGCTTCTTTAGAAGTTAACTCCAGATTTCGGTCAAATCTGAGTGAAAGCATGGATGTGTGTACATTTAAAGCATCCATCTATGGGAAAATTGATGATAATATTCACGCTACTTTTAACATACGTGGATACAAACAGACGAAGCCTCTTTTCTACAGATTTAAAGAATCTTCACCTTCTCTGAGACAGAAACGGAGAGGTGGAGGCAGAGTGATCAAGGCCCGGAGGAAGAACACGTGGAAGTATTAATTACAGTTTATTTTTTCCCGTGTGGTTCTCGATAAAGCTGCTGCTGTTGTTGTCACTGTGACAGGACTCCACTGACAGCTCCACAATGGCCGACCAACAGGACATCCTCCCTCACTGCGTCAGTGAAGGGGCTACATTTGTCAGGGCAATTACTCATCCCCCCTGTGTGTGTGTGTGTGTGTGTGTGTGTGTGTGTGTACAACATGGTTATTCTTCACAATCAGGTCATTTAACATAACAACAGACAAACAAAGCAGCATTGTTTCCAGTGAAACACATAAAGTAAACCGACGACCAGACTTTATAATGCAGCTATTGTGTCAACTTGTGTGTGTGTGTGTGTGTGTGTGTGTGTGTGTGTGTCTGTGTGTGTGTGTCTGCGTCTGTCAGACATGGAAACCAATCTGTGTCCTCATGCAAATGAACTCGCAGTGTTGCTTAACGTTGTCATTTCCATATCGATTCCCTTTTTGCATGCTTGTATTTCCTGGGGAGCGACAGGGCTTACCTCGGCCAGATGTTATTTTGCATTTTCATTGGCACAAGTGTGTGTGTGTGTGTGTGTGTGTGTGTGTGTGTGTGTGTGTATTTCTCCTCCATACTGCTTCCATCTTTGGTTTGGTTTCTCCTGCTGTCTAATGTGTGTATTTAGCCTGGTTTTGTATCCCACTTAATGTGATGCATTTGACCCTTCTGCGTCCTTGTTGTTTGTTTGTGTGTGTGTGTGTGGATGTGTTGTTAGATGTGTGTGTGTGTGTGTGTGTGTGTGTGTGTGCCCCCCCACCCCCACCTCCCAACCCCTCTCATTTCTGTCTCTTTCTCTTGTTTACAGGGAATTTAAAGAATGTGATTTAGGAGCCGGCAGCCTCAACCTCCTCCGCACACGCACACACACACACACACACACACACTCACACACACAAACCATGTTTCCAATCCAGGTCGATGCTCGGCGGCTTTAATGAAGACAATATGGAGCGGACCCCTTCGGCCCCGAGGCACGGAGCGAACGAGGGAGGGATGAAGGCAGGAAAAAGAGAGCGAGGGAAGGTTTTGGAAAACATTAGCTGAGTGTTTCCAGGGGAAAACAGTTTAATAAGGGGGGGGGGGGGGATGTGGTCGCTGTACAATGTTGTTCACTGTTTTTAATCCTTTGTTGTTTTGAAAAAGTTATGTGTGTTTGTGTGAATGAGCGACTTTACGGTGTGTTCAGTGCGGTTATGTAAAACTGAATTACATCAGGATTTTACAGTCGGCGCACCCCAAGTTTTTTTTCTTTTCTTTTTGGTATCCAGGGGATGCGTCTGTGTGCGTCCTATCAGTTGCACATTTTAAACTAAATGGAAAAAACAGATTTTTCAGGTGTCCGGTTTCACGTTCACCCCGGTGCTGCTGTGATTTTAACCCCCCGAAGACAGATAAGCACTAAAACAGACATATAGCGAAACAGCCTCGTTCCCAAAACGCTCCGTTATCCTTGTAAAAAAAAGAAAAAGAAAAGAAACAACCCTGGGTTTCTGATCAGGTCTGGAAAGTCCTGAAAAGTATGTGAAAAGCTTGTGTGAAACTTGTAAGGTTTACAAACAAACAGGCTGGAAAGGTTTGGGAAATAGCCGGTTACAGATTCTGAGTTGATTTGCTCAGCCACACTGTTCTGACCTCTGGGCGAAATCTGCAAATCAAACATCTGGACAGAGTTTGGAATTTTAAATGGAAGATATGTAGGGAAAGTTAAAAAGGTTTTTTTTTTTCCTCCACAGACGGACAACAGCAGAGAGATTACGTGAACTTTAAGGAGGATTTAGATAAACTGGTTTTGGCACGACTGGAGATGTAGGTAAAATCAATTCATCTCAGGTCACTGAACAAATATGGCTGCCGCAGGTTCCCCCCAGAAGGACTGGAAATGAAAATATTTGGACGTCACCCAAACTGTGTGTATCATTCTCAACTATACCATCATATGAACTACACACCAGGGCTGTGTGTCAAGCCTCACTCCCTTCTTTGATGCTGAACGATATGAAAATCCTCGACAGCTGTTCGATTACAAACAAACAAACAAACAAGCGATGAAATGTACAGAAAATGAATTAAGTTAAAGAGTGAGGTAGCAAAGATTGCAGTCTGTTTTATTGGCCGTTAAGATTCCTCAAACAGCTCTAAAAATAGATGCAAAGGGCATCTGGTTACTTCCATGTTTGGAGAAGTTTGTAAAAACAGCGAAACCTCATTTAATCCCTCCAGCTATACTGTTTGTGATTTGGCAGAGTCGCATCGAGCAGCTTCAGCCGCTGCACATCAAAACTGAACAGTGACCAAAATCTCTAAATCCTCCTAATGAAGCTGAGGTGCATGAGGGATGTTGACATTTTGACGTGGGGGGGGTGGGGGGTAAACAAGTGAAGAAAACTTAACTGGATCATCATCAAGTCTTTGGTATTGCTGCGTTGATCGGTAGCTCATGTTTGACCATAGAAACTAGTTTGACAAAATAAATCCCGACTCAATGTCCACAGATTTGCTTTTTTCAGGAGCTTTCAACCGCATGTTCCTCGTTCCCCATTCCTTCAGCTGCAAAATGTGAGCAAAAGCTCCAGAAAAAAGCTAGTAAGTGGACCTTGAGTAAAGATTTTTTTTTTTTTTTTTTTTTGGTGAAACTACTATGAATGTTCATTTTCAGGCATTAAAATCCATTATTGGTTTCTTTTTAAGATTCACATATCAATACTTCCTTTCTTTTCGTGTCGTCTTTTTTTTTTATTGTTCTTGCACATTTAAAAGAAAAAAAAAAAGTAGAAAAAATAAAGGAAGATTCTGCCTTATCTTGCATCTTTAACTGCTGCTGAATAAAATAAAAAACACATTTTAAACTTGGTAAAGAAAAAGAAAACAACAGTTTTAATGGTTATTTCCACCCGTTTTTAATTCTAAATATATGTATGTGACATCACTTTTCACTTCAACACTCATTTGACCAAAACTTTTAAACCCCACTGTAGATAAACATGACATCCTGTGTGTTTAGGGTAAAGTTGATCTATCATATTGTTTGAATATTGAAAAGAAAGTATTGTAAACTGTTTGTTTTGTTTGTTTTTTTTTCATTTTATTTTTATGCATTTGTTTCACAGAATTACTTCTTTTTTTTTTTGTTTTGTTTTTTGATGTTCATACCACGGACGTTTGTTGAAATAAAAGACAAGAGAGCATGTTGTTGTCATGTGTCTCTGCTGCGTTTTAAGCTGTGATTTATGCAGTGTGGGCTGGTTAATAGAGGCTTTAATGGAGAGCGTTTGAAAGAGGAACCACAAATGTCGGCCAGTTTCCTTTAGAAGTGATGTTCCCTAAATTAATGGCCTGGAAATTCACACCAAATGTAGGAGTCACCACTCAGAGCTGGCATGTGCTGAACAGAAGTGGGCTATGAGTGTGTGTGTGTGTGTGTGTGAGGATTCCCTGTGATCTTTATGAACACTGCTGCGGTCACCTCGGCGGTTTGAGCCCAACGTAGCCGAAGCAAATGAAACTCATTACACCGTTTACGAGTTCGGAAAAGTATAGACGATTGAAATTCTATCTCATAAACTTGGGGGAGGGGGAGAAAGTGGGTGGGTCGGTGGGTGGTTGGGTGGTTGGGTGGGGGGTTTACACGGTACCGGGCAGGGGCTGTAAACATGAGCTACGTGAGAGACTCGTGTGTGTTTATGTAGTTTTTCTTTGCTCCGAAGAGTCAAATTAGAAAAACCCGGGGGCCCCGGGGAGGAATCAGGGCACCGCTGGAATTCATGGATCGCGTTTTCACAAAAAAGCAAAAGCCGGGATCGGGTTCTGTCGCGACCCGTGTTATCTTATTTTAGGAGGAAACAAAGTCTTTTGGTTGTTTACCGTTGGAAACGTAGCCAAGCAAAACTGAAAATGCCTCAATACTAAACAATACCAGTTTTTGAGGCGACGGAGCTGTTGGGTCCATCTCTCCGATGTTTTGTTGTTGTATGTGTATGTGTTCTAAGACCAGAGCTTTTCCCATGTCATTAGTCCCAGCCAAAGACTTGGAACCACAACGTTATGTTTCAGCCCAGTATCCCTTGGAAGTAACATCTATATTTGACAGTTCTGCACCTCATAATCTACATCCAGCGCCAACGCTTGAAGTAGTGAGACCTTTTACGTAACGAGGTCAGGGTGGATGGGAGTGTATCACGTCCAAGTTTAATGCAGGAAAACAGATTTCACACAACAACACAAGCCTCAACATTTACAGTGTTTTCTCCATGTCCTCAAGACCGTTAAGGCTTCAGTGTGCTTCAAATGGACTCGTTAACATGACCAATTTTCTGCACCATCTAAAAGCAAAAGTGTTTATACCTTTTCTGAAGGATCACACTCAAAAACAAGGGGAAAACTTCCTCATTATTGCCTTCCCTGGCTGGATCTCACTGCGTCCTCCATCTCTCTCCGCAAGAACTTTGTCTCATCACTGCACAGTTTTGGACAGCCATTCCTCAAAGGCATTGCAGTCCAGTCAATTTTATTCAAGCACAAACCACAAATTGGCTGTAAAGACTTTACAGTCTACGAAGGATACAACACTTTCTGCCCTTAGACTCTGGGTTAAGACAAGAAGAACATAAAAACTGGAGGAAAAAAGTTGAAGTTACAACTATTCATGATGTTGCACGCAAAAAAAACTGGCAGAAGTAGCGGGTGAAAAGTGGAAAAAAGGGTTGAGGGAAATGTTCCCTCTGCACACCTGGCCAACGGTTTTATTGTCAGATTGTTGATTTCAAACCTCCGAAAAAAGTTCAAACTGTTCGTGCTGTTTCGACGATCCGACTTTGTTTGAAGAGTGTCCTTTATTATGACCAATAGTTACGTTTTGTTGCTAGGCGACATCTAGTGGACGTAGTAAATTATGACAGGAGCGAAGGGAAAAGTGCGGTGACGTAGTATAAAGAGCTGCAAAGTCCACGTCAGGAGGAGGTTGTTGCGGATGGATGAATCAACGAAATCGACACAGGACAGCGGTGTTTCGATTCCCATGTGAGAGTGGCGGTTTATGTTGTAACCATGACAACGAAGACCGTTTTAATGTCAAGGAAGTCGGCGTACCAAGTTTAACCAAAATCGCAATCCTTTCCTTAAACCTAACCAAGTAGTTTTTGTGCCTAAACCCAATCAAGCCATGACCGTTCTTATAGTAACCGTGGCGACAATCGTAGGTACGCTGTCGGTACAGTTATTATTGTAACCATGACAACTGAGGTTTAGTAGGAAGGGCACTATTTCAGGAGACGCTCCCTATGGGTCGTATCGGAGGGTAGAAACAAACGACCCACGTGGTCGTTCAGGTTGGAGGACTGGTGTTTACTGAACCAGCAGGTAACAGAACTTTTTTTTCTTTCTAATTCTGAAGAGAACAAATGTTAAACAATCCAATACACCGACATCTGTGAGCTGAAACCTGGTGTATGAATCTTTGGTCAAACTGACCCACAGATGTAGGGCAAAGTGCATCGAAGACAAAAAGTTTACGATCAGATCACAGTAACAGGAACTATTTTTTAGGAACAGCTAGGAACAACTGGCTCAGCTCAGTGTACAGTCTGTGTTACATAACATTTGTCCACTTGCAGCCCCGTTTGCATGGAATTTAAATTACTAGGGACAAGATTATGGAGATTTTCTGTCATTTAAAAATCCCACATAAACCAGCCCTGTGATGCAACATATTCTGTAAAGGAAAAACTTGTCTTCCACATTACGGCGCAGACAGAGGTTTCCTTTGCCAGTGTTGAGCTGTAATTTGTCTTTGGCACACTTTCTCTTCCTCCAGAGACACGCAGATGTATTTTTTCCGATATGAAAATGGAAGGCAGCGTTTGGAATCTATGCAGTAAGGTTTTTGGATTTGGTTTGGGTCGATCACAAAGTGGTGAGTTGTAAAGAGCGGTTGTATCCAGGCCTCCGGTGACTTCGGTCTTCAGTCTAACATTTAGGGAGGGTGTGTTGGGGGGGGGGGAGGCTTAAAGTCCAGTCGGTTCATTTAACAACACATAAAGAGATCCTGTGTGAGAAAGGTCATTGTTTTATTGCGATTACATTTCTTCCTGTTCTGGTTTGTATTGAACACACCTTTACTGCTCTATGAAAAGAAAAAAAAAAAAAACTTTCCAAACGACTTGTATGCAAATCGGCACCGAGGCCTCTCCACAACTGAGCCGGTGCTTTGAATAAAGTTTCATTTGACCCTCGCTGTTGAGTCGTTTAGATAAACCAAAGACCCGTCCTTCCTCTTCCTCTGTTTGTCCGTGGTTCCTTTCTGGTTAAAAGCTTTGCCAGTTGTGCTAAACATTTGCATAAGAGTTCGATTTTTGGGAATTTTCCAAACCAGCGCAGATCGTATCTGTTTCGGGAGGGAAAGAAAAGAACTTGTTTCCAGAGGTGCGGTGTGTGAAATATCGGGGAACCCTCGCGGTTTTCGACCAAACCTCGTAAACAAAACTTGCGCTGGCAGTTTGATCAACGTGCTATAATTATTTATCTCCAGAGATGGAAATCACAAACGGTTTGTTTGATTTGCATAACGTCTCCCCCGAGGGGAACAAAGCGGCGGGGGCCTCCGTCTATACGTCCTCCTCCTCATCAACATGTGAAGTGTCTGCGGTCAATGGCGGAGGGGATTTACTCGCACAATAAAGACAGATGCCTCCTTTTATCCGCTTAACGGAAGAGAGGCCGAGCGCGTGGCACTTGACCGCGTCGTTGCATGTTGTTGGCGCGTAATGACGTCCTCCCTCCAAAGACTATTGAGGTGAATGTTGAATGGGGAATGGACTTGTTCTTTTTTAGCAGGAGTTGTGGGAGGGACTGGAGTTTTTTTTTTTTTTGATGAATTGGTGGAGGTTCCCCAACAACGCTTTCAGTGATTTTTTTTTTTTTCTCTTTTTCCCAAACAGCTTTTGTTTGTCCCTTATGAATAAAATAGGCTAAATTGACCCAGAGGAGACGAGAATCTGGTTTTTCAGCAGATCTTGGTGTTGAGTTTAAGCTGCTCCAGGTGGCAGAGGACAAACTTTTAAACATTTAAACAGTCCAACGAGCCGATCCTGTGACCACGGACAGTCGCTGATCACCTCTGGTACTTGAATTGAAAAGAGCTTTTGCTTCCAGTAATACTGGAGCAGGGTGGCCTGATGTGGAAGATGAATAAAAACAAGATTGTTAAGAGGAAACTGATTTGTTGTGGCGGGAAATTAATACGTTTAAGCAAATAAAAGAAATTTGTTTCACATGCTTCATTTTAAGCATAAAATTTTGGCTGTTTTTTGTCATATTTATTATCTTGTATTGTTTTATTTCCCGTATAAATATTTTTATGCTCATTATTTGTTTCGGGCATATTTTTGCAAAAACATCATGTTGTTTTATGACAGAATAAAACCAAACCAAATTGTTACTGATTACACCAAATAAAAATACATATAAACAGGGAATATTTTCTTTATGCCAAGGAGTTACACTTAACTGTAATTCAAGAAAAAGTAAGTATATTTGTGGTGAAAGATATTCTGTCTGTGTGAATGTATGTGAATCAGCTTTTACTCAGATCTAACTTTATATTTAAAATGTCATTTAAATGTTAATATGACATAAAATCACCAAAGCCGGAACATTTCTTCGTATGTTCCACACAAACCAAGCTGCCACGATAAATCATTCAGCACATATATTCATCAGTGTCTCTAATGATATGAAGACATCTCCACAAGTGAGAACATGTAGTTAAGCAAATCATTCACAGACGTGAGCTCTCTCTCTCTCTCTCTCTCTCTCTCTCTCTCTCTCTCTCTGGGCGAGTGACACAGACAAAGACAGAGTGGTCTGAAATGGTCCATTTGATTCCTGATGGCGTTTGCTTCAGAATGAGCAACATCTGCCCTGAAGAGCGGCGGCGCCAAAACCCCGGAAGGCCGGATTCGTCCACGATCCGGAGCCGGAACCGACCTCTCTGTCCCTCTCTCTCTCTCTCTCTCTCTCTCTCAGCTCGGCGGACGGTTCGACCTGTCGGGGTCCCGGTGGTGTCTCTCCGTCGTGACTCACTGGAACGTTTGAATACAACACACCGGACGTTTGTCTTCTTCGTGCAGTTTTCCAATCAGCCAATCACATGGCAGCAGTGCGATGAATGAAGTCCCGCAGGTACAGGTCACGTTCACATCAAAGATCAGGGTTGGAGCTGACGGAAAGGCGGCGGTTGCTCAGGTAACCGCTCTTTGCAAACTGTGGTGAGCAGGAAAGACACGTCCAATGTTTTCTTCACACACTTTAGGCCACTTAGCACCAATCGTGGTTATTATTGATGTTCATATTCGTCCCTTTATGGCTGCAATTTACCATCTTCTAATGACTGCCTCTGGCACGAGAAGCAGAAGTCGTCTCACCAGTCACCAGATCTGAATCCAGATGGGATGACTGAGATGACTGAGATGACTGAGATGACTGGGATGTGGTAGAGCAGGAAAAGTCCCAGCATGAGTGTGCAGCTGACAAATCTGCAGAAATGATGTGACACAATCATTGTCGACATGAAGCAGAATCTAAAAGTTTCAACATCTTGTGGAATCAGTGCAACGAAGAGCTGTGGATGTTTTCCACGACCCAGTTTTAGTATTTGACTCAAATTCACTCATTCACATTTAAAATGTCACTGGCCCAGCCCACTCAGCCAGTAAGATCAATCCACCCTGCCTCCATCCAAATCCCCTGGAAGTCCAGTTCCTGGTTTTGTGGATGGCAGCCTGCCCGGACACACACACACACACACACACACACACACCGGGCTGGTCAGAGAGGAGAGAGAGAGAGAGAGAGAGAGAGCGGCACAACCTGCTTTTTATTCAGTAACAAGCTCATTGAGGAGCGGACAGACCCTCCAGAGTCTCTGCAGTCAGTCAGTCAGTCAGTCAGTCAGTCAGTCAGTCAGTGTGTCTCTGTCAGCTCAGTTTATTTCCCCGGGACTTCAGCCTCTAACACCAGATACAGTTTCCTGGCTTTTATTCTTATAAACAGACACCTTGGACCTTCTGGACTTCACTGTTTGAATCTATATTTTCTTCCAGTTCCTGCTGCTGTCAGGCTGCACCGAGCTTTTCTCACAGGTTGGTCAAAGTTTCTCTTCCTTTCCTCTGGTTTCTGTTTTCTATACAGCCAGAGGTGTTTGGAGACTGTGTCAGTAGTTTGTCAGTGTGTGTAAATCTAAGTCTATTCAAAGTGTTTTTCAGGCTCGTCTCTTTGCCTCCTCAAGTGTTTACATAACATTTCAAATGAGGTCAAGCGTTTTCTGCCTCAAGCTGAAGGGGTTTTGCTGTAAAAAGCCTGTGTGAAATTTACATTTTCTCTGCAGTTTGAGCGTATAGATGTGGATAAACTCGACCTAACTCAGCGTCACGCCTTTTTAAACATCCCTGATCTCTTTATTGCAGAAATGCACGGGAGGCATTACTGCAAAATCCATAGAAAACCTTTTTTTTTTTTCCTGCAAGTACAACTAGTGTGTTGCAAGATTCCTGCTCCTGTTCACCTTCTGTTGAGGAAAATGTGACACAAGATTTTTAATGAGAGTTTTAAAAAAGTGATCAGAATCGTTTCCATCCAAAACAGCAAAGTTTCAAAAGGAACAAAAGTCACATCAGCTTGTTTTTGTTTTTTTAATCTCTAAACCGGCTCCTCATTAACTGTCTTCAGTGTGGATGTTGGAGGCAATTAAAACAAGTGGTGAATGTGTCATGCTGGGACGGCATATGGTGTGTGTGTGTGTGTGTGTGTGTGTGTGTGTGTGTGTGTGTGTGTGTGTGTGTGTGTGTGTGTGTGTGAAAGGGACAGAGACAGACTGACGTTTCAATTTGCTCGTCACGCTTTAATTGTGTAATTGAAACCTCTGCTGTTGTGTGTGTGTGTGTGTGTGTGTGTGTGTGTGTGTGTGCATTCCTATAATTTAATGCTGTTCCTTTGATATGATATTATATAAATCTATAGTGTATTTGATCAATTGTTATGATCAAAAGTCTGTTTATAGTGACTTTATTGTACTTTTTTAGAGACTATTTCACCTTTGTTGACAAAATAATTTAACATCAGGGTCCATTTAGTAGCTTTATCTGGAGCTTTCGATCATATCACATGATCTTCTTCGGCAGATGGAAGTTTTCCCAGCTGATCAAACAGTAAATGTTCAGTTTTACTGTTTTTTTCTTTTAAACACTTTTTCGTCCGTGTTGGTTTTGAAGCTGAAATGATGACTGTGTGGTTTGATCGAAAGCTCCAGAACAGCTACTAAATGGACCTTGTGGTGAGATTGTTTGCCCAGCTGCTCTGTCGAAGGTCAAGAATGAACTTTAAACCTTTTAATGCACCAGTGTTCCTGTAATATATAATCCCTAATGTAAGTTTATTGTCCTCAATAAATTGTTAGTGACTAACTCCCATCATAATATTATATTATTCTCCTGGGAGCCATAGGGAGGACTCAACACTGACTGTAGTGACTTTATTGTGCTTTATTGAAACTGTATCCCACATTGTAGGTGTATAATAAGGCTGCAACTAATATTACCTTCAATATCAATCAAATTTTCCTTTATTAAATGTCAAAAAATGTGAAATCACAACTTCTGTCTTGTCCGTCTTCAAGGGATCTTAATGCATTTTTTCATCTCTTTTGGCATCATTTTCTATATGTTTCTATGATGTTTAGTGTTGAAGCCATTAGTTGATTAATCAGGGAATTAAACAAGAGAAAATGAATCATTATTCGAGCAAAAAAAGGCTCCATAAATTCATCTGTTTCAGCTCCTGATGTGCTGCTTTTCTCTGTTTTCTATCACTGTAAATTGCTCTGACAGACAGTGATGGGCAATTTGCACAATTTCCTGACATTCAGTGGAGTAAATAATAAGCCGTAATAACATTTCTGAGATAAACTGGAGGTGTTGTAGAGCTGTATTGTTGTTTTCTGTTGGAGCTACCAATCTGGCAGAGAGAGAGAGAGAGAGAGAGAGAGACAGACTTTCATTGCTTAATAATTAAAATAAATGCAGAGCAGTCCACCGCCAAGACAGCAGCCTAGACTGCTAATGAAATCATTTACAGGGAAACTAAGCCAGGGCCGATTTCACAATCTCATAAAAAGTGGTGGAAGAACACAATGAGTCAGGTCAGCTGTGAACAGGAAAAAACATTGGCTCTCCTCCAGCGGTTTCATACAGCATCCTTCCTAACTCCAGTGAACCGCCCTCCGATCGCATGAGAGACGAGGAGCAAACACTTTGGACATTTCTGACTCCGATCCATCCTCATGTCAGACACAGACAGAAGAGTGTTAGTCATTGTTGCGAGCTACAGTTGTTAAACAGTATGTGAGGAAATCCACTCTGCGTTTTTATGATCTCCTCAGTTCATTCAAATTTACTCCTGACAAACATCATCAAAATGAAACAGGCACCATTTGAAAATTGCGATGAGATTTTTAATCCAAACCCGCAACGAAATGAAAACAAACAATGAAACCTGTTGATGCTACAATTTCGGACATTTTTTTTTTTGCACATTGGCGCCTCCATAAATCAGAAACTTCAATACCCTTAGTTCTTGATATATATCAGTAAACCCTGAGGTCTGTGATGATTTAAACCAAAACCAAAACTTTATGAAATATGTTGTAATATGTTTTTCCATAAAAGACTCCGCAGTTCATGAATGTTAAATGTTTAAATATAAGCAGCTGCACAACAGCGTCGCCTAAATGAAAGAAAGATTTTAAAAGGAGCGTCCAAAAACTTGGTAAAATTTAGATTTAAATCAGGAACAATGTGATCAAATAATCAGTAAACAAGTATGTTAAGTATTAAACAGACATTTGATGACAGCTTCTCGCCTCGGGATGCATTTCAGATGGTACCAGGAACTTGCGGATCGTGCTGCAGAAGTGGTTTGAGTTGCTTTTGGAATCCACTGTAATTGTTATCAATCCGAGCAAGACCGCAGCTTACATCCTCGGCTACAAACTTTTCAAAGCCACATTGAAAGCCCAAAGGCAGAGACACTGTGCCACTGCATCTTTATGTAATTAGCTGATGCTAATGTTAAGCAATAGTATCTGAAACACCAGAGCAGCTCTTGGTCGGATTGGATGCACATGTCACTTTGTTGTGATTTTCACTCCAACTTGTTCCCTGACACAAGTTTAATACGCGAAATATCTGTTTATGTGTCGTGTTTCGGTGGGAAAACAACGGTTTGAAAGAAGCTGCAGTTGTTCCTGAGAGACGACGACGACTGCATGCGTGTGATATATATATATTTTTTTTGTTTGTGCCTCCTGGACTCAGTGTGGTGGAAAGCTGTTGAGCAGAGGCACCATGTGCAGCCTGGCCCTGACAGTAATCAGTCAATGAATAATGAACACACACACACACACACACACATACAGACCTGCCATTGACAGCTGTTTGGTATCTTTGTGTGTGTGTTAACTCTATCAGTCGAGTGCAGCTGCATGCCTGCCTGTAGCAATTATGTTCTCGCTAAATAAGAGCCAGCGCTGGGAGGAGGGGCTCGGTATGTGTGTGTGTGTGTGTGTGTGTGCGTGTGTGTGTGTGCTTGTAAGTCTGTCTTTGTGAGGACCAACTTGAGTTTTAAACCTTGGAGAGTGTGGACATTTTGGACTTTTCATCTTCAAAGGACTGTTTGAGGGTTAAGATTTGGTTTTAAGGTTCAGGTTAGATTTAAGTCTGTGTCCCAACCATAGACTGTAAATAAAGATGGACGTCACGCATAGGTTTCTGAAGAGCGGCTGGGTGGGCTGATCCGCCAGTGGCCATCTTGCCAGTACCCGACTCTGCCGAACTCCCGGCTAATACAAAAACGGGCAAAGAAGAGGGACGCGTACACTCGCCCACCTGTCACTCGAAGTGGCCACGCCCTCAATTATGCAGATCTTTTTAAACCTTAATAAAATGTAAAAGAGTGAGTTATATAAAAGCCGTTGAACTGAGCTGAAACCCAACACTTGAAGCTGTAATCGTCAGGCTGGCAGCGGATCTTGGGAGAGTTTGGCCCACGGAGGATCCACCTGTTGGAGCTTTAATTGCCCAGGAGAAGAAGGATGCTTTTCGCAAGAGCTTTCCAAATGGGGCAGCCTAGTCACGCCACTGTGACACAATCGGTTTTGAAATGCCCCCTCAGAAGGATGTGGCCACTGAATTGGGACACAGTTACCAACAACCTCTGAACAAGCAACTGAACAAGTTTTTCTGAAAGATTTGGATCGTGCAATCACACAGTCGACATACTGTCTGTCTTTTACTGCTCTTTGTGGTGTCGTCTTCATGTTAAATTCCACCGTTTTTATGACAAATATCACCTCTCCTTGTGCAACTGTTCCACCAAACCAAGTTCCCCCCTAAACATTATTTCGCAGTGTTGCTCCATCCTGGGCTCAGCGCCACCCAAGACGATTATGATTGGTTTAAAGAAATGCGAACAAGCCACAGCTTTTTTATTTTCCTATAGCAGAATGATAAGGTCTGAATATGCAAGACTATAGGTTAGGGCTGAAGCATTTAGTTGTGATGTTTACGATTAAGATTAGGGTGTGAATCAGGGTCCTCGCAAAGATAGAAATACAAACGTGTGTGAGAGAGAGGGAACGGGCACAGGATCGGCACATATTATTAAGTGATTAACTTACTCAAAGGATAGCCGCATGATGTTGGTGTGTGTGTGTTAATCCGCACATGCTGTTTGAACTGTGTGTAATATAAACCAGCTCGGGGACTTTAACATGAGCCTCTTGGAGTCTTTTCGCAAGAGGGTTTGAGTCACACACACACTCACCCTTTTTTACCTCGACACAAACATCTCAATGACTTTTTCTCGCTGTCACGCTTTATACAACACACACTTTCTCCCATTCACACACACATACACACACACACACATACACACACACGGTGAGACATATGCTCTGTTCTCAGGGTCCATATGTATTTATCCTGCCATGTGACCTAATCACTCTTTGAGATCCTCAAAGGCACTGTTGTGTTGCGAACTCCATTCACACACACACACACACACACACACACACACACACACACACACACACCCTTACATAGACGTATAAACACTCTCTAACCCTGTTGGTACCCACAGGCTTTCTCCTCACGGCCTTTTCATGGTTAATTTGCTGCTCAATAGGTCAAGAGGAAAAGCAGACATCAAGCGAATACACACACACACACACACACACACACACACACACACACGCACAAAGTCAGTCTTAAACACACCGAGTCATGCGGGCGTCCAGGCACCAGAGTCGCCTCGTTCTACGTTTCCCAGACAGATCTGACTTGAGTGATTTACCAGGGTCATAAGAACACGAGTAAAGCCGCTCTCTTAAGTCAACAACGCGTTTGTTGTTGAGGTCTGAAGCAGCCGCGTGCTTGTCAGGAAACGCTGTTAAATGACCACTTATGTTATTTGTCATCCTTCCTCCAGTCAACACAAGCCACTGTGTTTGTCATTCATAAGATTGTGCTGTTTAAAAATACTTACAGATATTGACCTCATGTGTGTAAAATCATTCATCAAACAGAAGAGCCAAGAAAAGAGCTAATTTATCAGTTTATTATTATCAGTATCTTCATCTTCTATCGCAAAACATTTTCACAAGAAGTCCCAAAAGTTAAAGAAATAGTTCAACACCAGTTTCCGAGAGTTAGATGAGAAGACTGATGCTGCTTTCATATTTGTGTGTTGAGATTAGCTTAGTTTAGCCTAGCATAAACACAGTCCATCCGGTCTTTATCTTTCTTTATCAACAGTTAACATTTGCCAATTTTACACTTAATATATAATCCTACTTTTTGCTATTTCTTTTTTTGTTATTTTGTTTTTCTTTGCTGTCACCAAACAGTAAAAGGCATATCTGTCCTGCTGACATTACTGATGGTAGCTGCTAGCGCTAAGAGCTTTAGCTCGATTTTTATCTTGTTTGTTTAAACCATACACACAGACATATGTGGAAATGACAACTTGTGGTTTTATTGGGAGTTTCATTCTGTATTCATGTCTTCATTAACTTGTCCATTGGCCTAATCATTGTGTGCTAAGTGTCTTTGACTGAGTGTTTCCTTTATTTCCTGTCTTTATGCTGAGCTAAGCTAACCAGCTGCAGCTGTACCCTCATATTTAATTGACAGATAAGGGAGTGAATAAAATGACTGTTGTTTTGATTCAATTAGTAAGTTAATGTGTTAATTAGTGAGCGTTAAATGTGTTAGTTGACGTGTTATTTTTTTTTAAACTTTGAACAGAGCCATGCTAGCTGTTTCCCTCGGCTTCCAGTCTTAATGCAAAGCTAATGCTCACCTGCTTACTTTAGCTTTATGAGAGATTTCATGTAACGCTCAGCAAGAAAGCAAAGAACATGTATCTGAAAATGTTTAACTGATCCCTTAAAGGAGTTTGTTCTGCAGGCAGAAGAGCTGAGGAACTGGGGGTTAGTTCCCCAGTTGTCTGTGAGCATCTGGTTTAACTGGGATGTGTGTTTTTCTATCGCATAAACAGGATGTTCTTCTTAGGTATGACAGAATCCACTATGAGCGTAGACAATAAAACAGCATACAATGAAAACATAACATTTTAATTTCCTGTTGTTTGGTTACTGTTCTGCAGGTCTGGCTTTTGCATGTATTGGTTTACATTGAATCACAGTAAATCCTATCTTTACTGATACATAGTCTGGATGATATCACCTGCCGTAGGAGCAGGTCTCTGTTTAGCTAACGAGCTTATCTCTTCCTCCCCATGTCCCAGTTTGATGACATTGCATAACATCTCCCCTTTCTTCCTGCAGCCTCTGGGTTTTCCTGGTGATGACCTCACTGCTGTTCCCTGGCAACGCCCACGCTGCGATGAAGGACCTCTCCTCTTCCTCCTCTCCTCTCACCTCCCTGCTCCACTACCCGTCCTCCAAAACCTCCGTCGCGCCCTTCTCCCCGTCCGCTGGCCCCGCCTCCACTCCTGGGTCGACGCTGTCGTCGGCTCCTCTCTCCAAACCTCAGCCCTTCTGCCTGCAGACGGGGCCTCATCTCATCGCCAGCATGCAGTTGCAGAAGCTCAACTCGCACTACCAGAACCTCACCGGTGCTTCTGTTGGACACCCAGCACCCGGCGGAGCTCAAAGGGGCTTCGGATCCTCGCCTCTGGGCACTGGCAACCAGCTCCTGGGGCCTTCTGGAGGCCTTGGAGGAGGCGGGATGGGGGTCGGGATCGGCATGGGGAACCAGGGCTCCGGTGCAGGTGGAATTATCGACTTTGACCCCGTGGACGAGGAGGTGCTCATGTCGCTGGTGGTGGAGCTGGGCTTGGACCGAGCCAACGAGCTGCCCGAGCTCTGGCTGGGTCAGAACGAGTTTGATTTCATGTCGGACGTGCCGGCCGGATGCTGACCTTCGAGAAGAAAGATATCCAGATGCGGTGGAATTGCTTGACAAAGAGAGAGAAGACTTTCTCTCCCCTGTTTTGTTTTTCTCTTTCCTCCCTTACTTGGTTGATAACACGAGGAAACAGAAGAGACACAGAGTGATAAAGAGAAAGAGATTAGAGACATACTCCTGTTTCTACTTTGCTTTCATGCTCTCTATGGGCAGACAGAGGGACTGGTGAGGAAAAGGACAGATTGAGGTGAAAGAGAGCGTGATCTGTTTTTCATTTCATTCAGTCAGTTTATTTTTCTTTGCCAGGACGAAAGTGGCGGTTGAACCCCGGCCTAATGGGATTAAGAATTCTTTTGTTTCGCTGCGTCCCACTCTAATTTTTCTTTTTCCTTTTCGTGTAAAGAAGAAAAACAGAAACAGCAGAAACAAGGAGTCGTACAAAGACACTTCATCGCTCCTGTCCTCTTCCCTCCATCACTCCCTCTTGCAGGCTTCATCAAAACCAGGTGATTTTAATACAAGGAGGTTTGGCGAAGACAAACGAAGTCGGTCTCTTGGAAACAAACAGCGCGGATGACGAAGACACACCTGTTGGACTTCTCTCTCTCTCTCTCTCTCTCTCTCTCTCTCTCTCTTCTCTCTCGATCACGTCAGGAAAACGAAGATGGGAAACATGACTTTATGGGAGATTCGTGAAGGATGACAAACACTATGTTTCCTGTTTTCTTAATGGACAATATTAGACTCTGGTCTCACGGGAAAGAGACTCCTGTCTCTCGGCTTCACAAAGAAACTGATTGTCTGAGAACTTGTTATCTCAATGTACTTCTCTTTCTTTCTGTTTTTTTTTTTTTTTTTTGTTTGAATTTACTTCAACCAGTCGCATTCAAAGAACATGTTATTTAAGACAGTGGCTGATATCCATCAGGTCTCTTGGACAAGGAGGGCTTCTGTAGCGCATCTATTATCAGTTCTACTTTTCTGAACGTAATGAATTAGATCAAGAGACGAGGAATCTGAATGGAGTAAATTGTTTCTCAGCCGCATTAAAAACGGTCGAGGCCTTACGGTCATGTGAGTCGCCGCTACATGTACTTTGTTCTGTTTCCTGACCTGCAGTGTAAGAAACACTGACCTCCGTGGTCAAGTCAAACCAGTGTCAATGATTCTGGGTAGCACTTCCTTGTACATTGAGGATACAAGGTTTTGTCAACATGTGTGGACATAAACTGATTGATTCACACGTCCTCCTCTGGTTTTTGTTTTTCCTGTCCTGCCACTTTTGTGTTCATGTCAAAACAGTTTGTTTAGCCCCAACAAACACTTCTTATCGCCGCACTTCCATGTGGCTGATAAGGAAGCTCCGTCTGTTTTGTCATCACTGGGCCTGGAGGCTCGTGTTTGCGAGGGCTGTCTCCAGATGCTGGTCCGCACGCGTGCAGGCGTTAAGAAGGTTTGAATGGGACCAAAGGGGGTTGAAGTTAGTGGCTGACATGTTTGCATCATTTATCAGTTCACGTTCATTCTTCACTGTCTCTTGAAGGCAGAGGCGATTCGTAGAAAACATCTGGACAAGCTATCGGTGCACCCTCTGGCAGCCATATTTGTCCATCTTGTCTGGACCAGAGAGAACAGCCTTTTGTCCACTTGCCAGTTGCAAAAAAAATCACTTTCACCTAAACATTTAATCCTGGCTAAGTTACTCGCAGAAACTAGCGTTAGCAAATCCAGTATGTGGATAGCACCGCTGCTGAAATATCAAAAAACACATGAAAAAATATCAAGTTTGAAAACAGTAGTTAGACAAAACAATACCAACTCAAGGTCCACTTAAATCTTTTTTCCAGAGCTCTCAACTGCATTGTACAAATGAACTTTTAAGCTAACGTGGACGAGAGGTCCTAAAAGGGTTGGATTATATCATAACAGCTGCTGAGCTCACATGTCAAATCCATCTCTGTGACAACTGAGCAAACTCCCATCTGCCGCCGAAGACCATGCAATTCGGTTGAGGAAAGTAAGTCAACCATGAGTTGGGACCGTTTGCTCGGATGTGAGATGTTGTTTTACACGTGGAACTCATATATGTTAGATTTCACATGTGAGTATCTGAAAATCACATGTGTATATATGTGAATGTTTTGACACAACCCCTCCCACCTGAAATATTTCTTCATTTAAACCAAAAAACTCACAAAAAGACACATTATGTTCATTCATTTAACTGTTAAATTACATTTTCTGTAAATTTAATCTCCCTAGATCATGATCCATTATTTATATACATAATTATATGGTCTAGACTTCTAGAAAACTTGTATGAAAGTGTCCTTAATGGCAGCCATACAGCCCTGATGGGCATTTTTCTTTTGTAAAGGAAGATAATTGATGTGGCTAAATCTTTTATTAACTGTGTTTGGACTGGACACTGACGACTTCTCTTTAAAACCTAATACTGAACTGACCAGCGGCCTTTATTGCCTGGCAGTTAAAACCCAATATTATAAGCCTCATTTGCATAAAGCTTATCCTCTGCCGGGCCTCCGTGATGCTGCCAGATGGGGTTGCCAGTTTGGTTCGCAAATGATTTCAGACTTTATAACGGGATATTAACGGTTTTTAGATCACACAGTCAACTCTCCATCTACCAGGAGTTGTTCCTCGCTGCTGCAGACTGAAAAACATCCCGGGGGTGGGGGGTTAAATTGACCCTCCACCCCCCCTGCCCATCTATAGGAGCTTTACTGTGCCGTGTCCAGCTGTAGATGGATGCAGTCAGGCTGGGGGCTCTGACCTATATCTGTTGTGGTAAGAAGAGACGGGGGGAGACGGCAGGAACAAAGGCCTTTCACCTCAACCCAGCTTGTCTGTCATCTTGGGCCATTGTGGGTCTCCTCTTGGACCACACACACCAAAAAAAAAAACAAAACCACACCTGTATGTCTGTCTGTCTGTCTGTATATATGTGCACGTGTGTGTGTGTGCGTGAGCTTGCAACAAAACACCTGCATGTACATTTAAGTCCATACAAACACACACAGGATGAAACCAACTATACGCAGGCACACAAAGGCATGGAAATACACCCACACACACACACACACACACCCACACACACACACACACACACACACACGGGAGCATGGGGATGGTATTACAGCAGGGAAACGGGAGTAGCAGCCATGAAACAGGCACTTGTTCAGTTACACACAGACTTCACAGGGTATCGGGGTTGTTAATGTGTGTGTGTGTGTGTGTGTGTGTGCATGTGTGTGTGTGTGTGTGGGTGTGTGAAAAGAACACAAATGCAACGTGTGTGTGTTAAAGGGGGAAACGATGAGCAGGATTAAGACCCCTGGTGGAGGAAGAACAAACGCTGGGCCTTGTTAATTTATTTAGATATAGACAGGTCAGCTTACACACAATAAACACACAAGTCCTTTAAGACCATTTTCCTGCACACACACACACACACACACACACACACACACACACACACACACACACACACACTGCTCAGTACCACTTTTTGATGTTGGTGTGGGTCTCGGTTACAGTCAGTGAGCACAAAACTTTCTTTAATGAAACGTGAGAAGCTGAGATTAATGAAAACCCGCTGAAGGAATAATTTGACAGAATACCTTCTTTTTTTCTTTTTTTTTGAAAGGATCTGCTGCGTTTTTTTCCTTTAAACCAGTCACTTTTCCGACATAGTGGGAAGCAAAGAGCGAAATAAAGATGCTTCTCATCACTTCCACATCCAGCAGACAGACACACTGGATCTTCTCTTCCTCCGTCTCGTCGCCTAAGTGGGTCAAAATAACATTCTTCAGATCGAACACAGTCTTGTGTTTGTTTCCATCTGCTCAACGTTGTTTTAAAGTCCTTTTTCTTTTGCGTGTGTGTGTGTGTGTGTGTGTGTGTTGTCCCAGCTGAGTGAATGTTATTTTTCTGCTGTGTGAACCAGACGGACGTTACCCACCCTCCCCTCCTCCTCCCATCCCCTCCCTGGAGAAGTTGCCTGGTCGAGATGTTTGAATCGTCTGCGGGCTTTCATTTCCTCTTTTTCCCTGACCCCCGATATTGCAGATTAACCCCGGCACAGACCTTTTGAACCAAAATATACCTCACAGCTATTTGGTTTCTAATGGCAGAAACTCAGATCCATGCAAACATATTCCTCACTTTGGTTTCACTTTGCTTGGAAAACCACATGGGTGTATTTTAGCACTTAATTACTGCAAAAAAAGAAAAGGAAAAAAGGTTCAGGTAATCACAGTGTACCATTTGAAATTCTGATGGACACTTGAACCTAAGTTTTGTATGTTTTAGCTCAAACTACAAATCACCTGAACTTCAAACAGATCATTAAAAGATTTTCTTTCTTCTGTTTGTTCTAGTTCTCCATCAAATTTACATTTTCATACTTCATCTTAAAAGTCCAAGAGTTGGGGCCGTTCAGTTGGTTGATCAACAGCAAGTTTGATAGTGGATTAATTATTAATGAGTCAAGAAAGTTTGAGCTAGTCTGAACCCTTCCAGATGTCAGGACTTCCTGCTTGTAATTAAATACCCTCAATGACATAATTAGGGCGGAAAAAACCTGCCGGTGAAACGCAATACAGTTCAACAGCCTCCAGAATGACCATGAAGTCGAATCAACACGCCTCTAAAACAGTTTCATCAACACTATCACTGGAGCTGAAAAAATGAGGCAATTAACAGAACAATAATTAATTTGTCAATCAAAATGAGTCAAACATCATTATGAACCACATGTTTTGTGATATTTGGATTTACAGTCGAGCAACAAATACATTTAATACTCGAATGATTAACCAGAAGAAATAATCTGCAGATTAATCAATAATGAAAGTAATTGTTAGTTGCGGGCTGTTGTATTAAAACTGGCCACCGGTTGTAATGCTGATAGATTTAGACGAAAACGTCAATACCGCAGTTTTCAGTTCTCACATTTACGCAGATTCTCAGCTCCTGATTTTGTCCTGTGTCTGGTTAAAACCCGCTTCCTCCATCAGGTCGACAACAGACCAGGTCTACCTTAAAACCCCCTTTGACAAGTCCAGGCTGGTGGTTTTAGATCTGGACCTGCTCTGACGTGGTCTAGAAAAACTGTTTTCACAAATAAACTAAAGGTTTCACAAGCGGCGTTGAGGCTTTAGGTGGGATGTCTAACACACTTAAACTAAAACCCTTCATCGTCCCTACGATTAATGAAGTAAGTTTAGTTTAACACATGACAGCAGAGATTTGTTACTCACTCGGACGTTGCCTCTGGGCCTCAGGGTCGTGAAAAATGTCCCGACACATCAAGGAGTGTGAAAACGTGTTAAAAGGTCGCCGTTACAAGGTTTCCTCTCCACACTAATGAAAACGTTGGGCCACTGCTCTGCTGCCAGGTTCATTTGTGAAACTGATTTATTCCTCATATTTACCTTTAAACCTGTAGATTAAAGTCTTACTTTGTGTTTTATTTTTGCTTGCTTTTTGGTTCTACTTCTTCTCTTTTTTTTTTTCCTAATGATGAAATAAATATTATTCAAAGATGATTTTTAAAGCACTTTTGCTCACCGGCTCTCACTTGTACATCTATATGAATATGTAAATGACTGAGATCATATTGAAAAATGCTTGTATTTTTGTTACGGCTCTGGAGTTTGGGGGAAAAATAAAGAAAGTGAAATCTGAGCTGGACTGAATATTTGTCATTAAAACAGCAGCACAAACACCACAGATCTGAAGCAGCATCTACTGATCTCTACACTTTCCAATTTCTAAAATGTCCAATTCACATTTTTTTTATAGGTTTATCATCAGATACATGGGTCATATACAGAATACGAGACAATATAGTCACCAAAATACAGAATAATAACTATATTAACAGTTAAATATTTCATAAACAATTGGACTACATACTAATATTGGACTATTTTTTAGCTAAAATAAAAGTTTACTTTTGTCATAGTGCTGTTAGAAAAACCTAAATTCTGCCTTTTTGAAAGCATTTGAAAACATACAGTATAATGCTCATAGAAACTTTCAGTGTGTCTCATTCTGTCTGTTTGTTTGTGCAAGGCTTCCACCTGCTGGTACGTGGTGGTAAGTGCAATTGCTTCAAATCACTAAGAAGAAAACCTTTAAGCTTTATGCTGCACGTCTTTACGTTTTCTGCGTGGTAAAATTGTGTAAGGCTCATTTTGTTGCTTTGTTAAAACCCAACAATTTCTTTAAAGTCTTCTTGGAAGAAACATCCATATTGTTCCATTGCAGCTCAATTGTAGGAAAAGTGCAGACAAAAGTTTCATCCTGTCATTATTTGTGCTGAGTTTTAAAACTGTTGTTGTTTCCAGAGCAGCTCCATTTAAACCTAAGTAATTATTAATTAATAACTGATTTATAATTAGAATCTTCATTCTTTATATATTGTATATTACAGTTTATGCTTATCTGCACACAAATGACATTTTCTGCCCGTTCTTAATTCACCCCACGTATATCAGTTTTCCTATCGAATACAGTTATCAACAAGTTTCACACTTATATGTGAACTCAACAATACATTGCTGCAATGCTGCCATCTGGTGGTCATGTAACAAGACTGGCACAGAGCTTTGTTCAACACACACGGTACAGGAACAGTCCTCATCAAATGGTCCCGTGTTACATAATTCATGCTGAGATAAACTTCTTTAAAAATTAATTAACGTGGACAATGTGGGTTAGAAAACAAAAGTGTGAAAACAGAAAAGGTCACACACAAGTTCAAGTGCTTAACTGGTGGGAGAAAGTGAGGGACACGTTTAGAGAACAAGAGAGAATAAAGAGAAAAGTAGATGGTTTAAAAACAGCAGGAAGACATAAAATAAAGACACAAGACCAGTAATATATAAATGATATTATGGCTTTTAAATGAACCCAGTGTCGATTCTCATATCAGCTCAGAGACCAAACATCTGATATTAGAAATATTTCTCAGATAGTAAAAGGCAGAAAATCAGCCTCTAAAAATGACTTTATGATTTATAATTTATCAATGAATTTAAGGTGGTCGCTCGTTTTGAAAGGTCGTGGTGAGATCCAGCTACTTCTGAGTCTGAGCTGTGACCCCAAACGTCACAATCAAGCTTCTCTCCTTTGTGGTCTCTGGTCTTATATGTGACTAATTGTTGATGTGACTCTGTGTTAACTTTACACTGTTTTCATGAATTTCCCCTAGGGGATAAATAAAGTATCTATCTATCTATCTATCTATCTATCTATCTGTCTATCTTTTTGTCTATCTTTTTGTCCTGGTCTCTCTTGTAAAAATGCATCTTTCTTCAATGTATTTCCTGGTTAAATGGAAGTTAGATGGACAGAAATCTGACAAAGATCAAAGAATGAACATGACCATAACAACAGCTGCACATTATAACAAACAGAAAAACAGAGAGGATTGTCAATAATTAAGGGTGACTAATGAATCACGATTGTGTGTCATAACAAAGTGCTGTTTTTGGGTTTACAAAGCTGAGAAAGCATTTTTTTTAAAAATCTGGCTGCAGTGTGCGTGTATTTCTGAGATAAGAAGCTTAAGCCATGCATACTTGTTTTATTACTGCCATCAGCTGGACTTTATTACACTCTGCATCTGTATTTAACAATACTGCAGCTTTCAGACAGCCACTTTAAACAAATGTCGCCTCTTTATTCCGTCAACTTTTGTAATGTGACTCCACAAATCTGTGTTTAATCCTGAGCTAAAACTTCCTGGGTTGTGGATTGAGTGTCCAGTACAACAGCGTGTTTTTAAAAGAAGTGGGTCAGGAAATTAAAAATGGAGAAAACGTAGATGGGTTCCCCAACTAGCTGCTGGCCAAAGGCCACGTTGTGGAGCTCTTCCAAGCTTGTGCAAAACGTAAAAAGTGGTCTGAATAAAATGTAGGTTAGTGGGTTGATTCTGCTGGAAACACTGCACTGAAAAACAGATTCGTGCACGCTCTGAAGATTTATGTTTCAAGGAAAGAAAATAAGAAAATAAAGTGGGTCAGCAGAGATAAATATGTGATAATACCATACGCAAGGGAGCATTTTTCTTACAGTATGTATAAATAGACTACAGGTTTTGTCCCAAGCTTTTGGGTTTAGTTCCTGCACCAGCCTGGAGGAAGCAGAGAGACCTTCAGAGAGAGAGAGAGAGAGAGAGAGAGAGTGTTTCATGTGTGCATCAGTTGGTATCATTTGGCAGAGGAAGACACAGACACAGGAGGAATTTTATCTCCATAAGTGTAAACGGTACTGCAACACTGGCATTTCCTGACCAAGACAGTCTGAAACAAGCGAAGGGAGTTGAAGGATGAACTAACAGGAGGGTAAATGGACCAAAACTTTGAAAGTAGGTTTGGATCATGTTTTTATTGTGGGATATTATGGTTGCTGCGTCACATTTAAATCACTATGGTGCCCAAACAAATATGGCCCTGTTTATTAGACAGATTTTGCACAGACATTAATGGTCCCCAGAGGTTAAATCCTATGATCTTTAGTAATCCCTGACTTTTCCCCTTGTTTTGGCAGTTTTGACTGAAATGTGTCAACAACTGTCACATTTACTACATTACAGCCTACATATCAGGCAGTGGCTGGAGAAATATTCAGTAAAAGTAGCAACACATTACTATAAAAAATATTCTATCAAAAGCAAAAGTAATGTATAATATCAATATTAGTAGTTTCTAAAGAATGAGCATACAAATTATAATTCACAGTAGCTGAAAGTTGTTCATTTTAAAGAGAATTTAATTTTTGAAAATAAGAAGAATAAGTAAAAGTAAAAGTGCCTGGAAACGATTGCAGTCAAATTTGTACGATTTTACATTGCGACTTTCAGCTCTTATGTCCCTCCCAGTCTGCCGTAGTCGGCCTTAACATTGATTTCCGGAAGAGGAGAGGTCCTTTTCCCCGCAGACTCCAACATGGTGAGCTGTTTCTCCTCACGATTCCTCTCTGAAATAATCACCAAACATCGCTTTCTGCTGTTGTGTTATCGCACATATACATGTCCTAGTTTTAAATTCCACACCTTATTAAACGGTAGATGTTAATATTGTGGCCAAAAACATCGATTGTTGTTTTTTATTGATGATTTTAAGTCAGTTGACGCTACTTCAGTCAGCCACGGCTTGTTAGCTTGAACGTGGCTATCAGTGTTAGCGCGTTAAATTAACGGAAAAATGCTTTTACGTTAGTCGGTGGGAATGTCGCTGTTTTGTACGTAAACTTGTGCGATTTTTCTACGTTTTGGAACCATAGTTACGTTAATTTAACTTTGAGATTTAAATTATGTTAATGGGTGATAGCGTTAGCTTGGCTAGGCCGCGGCCGGCGTTAGCGTACCATGCTAACCGGGCTGACCGAGCGTGTCCTTATCTAAGCGGGCTTTCCTACGTCTTTGGCGCTGTTACTTTGTATTTGTGGCTCTTGTTATATTACCGGACCAGCGCTGTCGGTTGTTTGCCGCCTTGTTGACCGGGTTTGTCCTCTCTCCTCCAGGCAAGAGGACCGAAGAAGCACCTGAAGCGCGTCGCAGCGCCAAAGCACTGGATGCTTGACAAGCTCACCGGAGTGTTCGTAAGTAATGTTTCCACTACCTTTTGTAAATTGTTATATTTCGTGTCATCTGTTTAGTGTTGATGTGTAAATTGTGTAAAGGGAGGTTTGAGGTTCAATAGTTGCAAGCAAAACGGTATGAATCATAAAGACATCGCTATTGAAATGTGATGTACATGAGCTCCTCTTTTTAAATGTATTTGCATCCTCACGTGTTTCTAGTTCATAATGTTCATGGAGCAAAAGTACAGTTTTCCAAAGATTAAATTGCTGGTCTCTCGTTGCTTAAACATTTTTATTTTAAAAATGTAATCTGTCTCATCTTTGAGAGCTGCAAGTTAACTGATAATTGTTGTGCACCTCACTGTATATCTGTAGTTAAATTGTTAGCGGAGTTTAGGGATTTGAAAAGCAGCAGTGTGTTACACAACCTGAGTTTTTCAAAGATCACTATGGATTTGTAAATCATATAAATCCATACTCAGACCTGCGACTGTAATGACCTTAATACACAAGAAACTAGCAACGCAGCTAATGATTATTTTCATTATCAAAGAATCTGATTGTCTATCTTCAGTTTGTTTGTATGAAATGTCACAGAAGTGGAAAAGATGCACGTCACTATGTCACTGAATCAAAGCTGATGTCTACAGAAGTCTTGATTTGTCTGATTAATAGTCCAAAACCGTGACATTAAGTTTTATTAGACATGACAAGGGTCAGCAGCTGGCACCTGAGAATGTGCTGAATTTTTTGCCTGAAGCTACTAAATTTAGCATTTGATTATCATAAGATATGTCCGTCAGTATTGTGTAAACTGATTAATCAGTTAATAGTTGCAGCTAGGGCCATGTTTGCTTTAGACGATGAAGATAGTCAATTATTGCTCAGGTAAAATATTGGGGCAATTTGAGCAGGAAACCAGATCTTTGACACTTTCAAAGTTCACATTCGTGTGTTTCATGTATGCACACAAGTCAGATACAGCTGTCTTTGTCCTTTATTGTTTGATTTGCTGTCATACAGCATCATAGTAATTCTATGAAGTTAATGCATGTTTTGTTAATTGCCTTGGACTGAAGCTTTGTAAAGAGATGTAGTTTTAAGCAATGGAGCGTGCACATCCATCCTCTCAGACAACAAATGAGACATCAACGAGCAAGCTCTGATTTTTCTACTAGATAAAAAAATACCAATAATCAAATAAGATCTATCCTTTGTTTTATATACTATATATTTTTGATACATTTATACTTATTTTACCTCCTTTCCTCTCAGGCTCCTCGTCCTTCCACCGGTCCCCACAAGCTGAGGGAGTGCCTGCCCCTCATCATCTTCCTGAGGAACCGCCTCAAGTACGCCCTGACAGGGGATGAGGTGAAGAAGATCTGCATGCAGAGGTTCATCAAGATCGATGGCAAGGTCCGCACCGATGTCACCTACCCTGCTGGATTCATGGGTGAGTTAACTCATTGGACTTGGAAGAGCTTTCATTACTGCTAAAATCTGTTGGAGGATATGTCCTCTGGTGTTCAGTAAGGTTTTTGATAAAGTCTACTGATTGGGTCTTTGGTTCCTGTTTTGATGTGTATATAAGAATTTATAGGTAATGTTATGTAAGATGAAGCGGATTTATACAACCTGTAAACTGGTGTTTTGGTTTTGATGCCGGTGGATTTGTTTAGTGATGCTTTTAGTCAGTTTCTGAGGAGGCAGAAGGAGCAATGATGAATTTGTGGGTTTGATCAGCAATGAGCTGAAACAACACGACCAATTCCTCTAAGAAGTTCTGAGCTCCAACAACAACACTTTGACATTTCTTACTCATTGTTGCATTTTGTTGGAGGCAAGTAAATATCAACAATCAGCTCCAAAACAGAAGTGTGACTTTGAGATTAAGTTGCTAAATTTGAGATTTATTTTGCCCTCAGTCAGTTTCTATCATTAGATTTCTTTTGAAAAAAGTGGCAAGAGATGGATTGAAAACCATCATTTGTCAGTGTTTGAACATGGCAGACGCAACAGCTGTCACTTTAGGCGAATCAGTTCAGGAAGACGCTCACATTAAACTTCATATTAGATGTCTGTGCTTCAGTTGTAGTTGTCAGATCTAACACTTTCCTAGTTGGTCGTCTGGAAATCGAAGTGATTGTTGTCACTTTTGATTTTGTGATGGACTAAATTAAACACCGACTGGTTTGGAGGTGAGATACTGGCAGGACCAAGTCGGGTTGATTCAAGTGAAAACAGGAATATTTGGAAGAACACAGGTGACTGTTCGGCCACATTGCAGGACAGATGAGGCAACATCAGCTGCTCCACTTGGTTTGATTAGAAAGGGAGAGATTATGAATCAAAAACAAACTTCTGCTTCGCTGTCACAAATTGGGGAAAACATGAGGACTGTACTTAGCAGTGATACCAAAGAAACATGGTCCATGTTTGTGTCAAAGTGTTTGATTATGAAACGAAGTCTGCCCAACTCGATAGAAAGTTAAATCTTAACACTTCATCAGCTCAATCACAATGTCCAATGTATTTTTCAATGACTGCAACAAACCCAATTTTGCAGAACTGGCTGTGGAGCCTTGACACGACGTGTTTTTGTCCAGGGTCCAACAGTCACGCCTCCTCCAAACCTGTCACCCATTCAGTTTTCTCTCCACCTCACTGCCGGCCAACAGCCTCATACGGAGGTGCGGCATTTTAATTTCCAAATCCAAGGGAAGTCTTCACAGCAGGACGACGCCGTCCTATTTATATACATACACATTGAACACCTGCCACTGTGGGCCAGTAGCAGTTAAAGGTTGTTCCTATATAATTCCTATTGAAATTGATGGCTACTCTTTTGGATAAATTGACAACTCCTCTCTTAAATTAATCAAACTGGCATTTTGGAATAAAGTGTTTCCACTGTATATCATTACACTGGGCAATTTAATTTTTTCTTTGTACAGAGAACTCGAGTTTTTGCTGATTTGTGGGATGATACATGAACCAAAAAGAACACATTTGGTTGTGCATGTAATCAAAGTATTCAAACCTCCACCCTGATCTGTTGAAGTCACTGTGAATGATCCCGGTACCTGAACAGGTGGAGACGCTGCTGTGGTCAGAAAGTGTCAACTGAGGTGTCCTTGGCGATGTTCAGGTGTCTTTGAGAAAGATGAGACGTGATGCTCTTGACTTGCTCTAGTCCATGATCTTGTGTTTATTCAAAGACGGTGAATTTGTAGCTGGTGAAGTAAATTGGAGTCGACTCAAAGTTGTAAAATAAAGCAGGAAGTGTTGGTAAAAATTGCATAGTATGGAGACGGTAAAACTCCCTTTAAGACAGTTTAATCACAACAGGCTCTCATAGTTTTGAATTTAAGTGTGGGTAAATGGTAATGAGTTAAATTGGAAAGACAAGATGGGGATAAATCTGTCTGGTTCTTAGTGAAAGGGTGACAGTTGCTTTTAAGTATCGTCTCTTAAATTAGGGATAATGATAAGCTTGTCAGGATGGATATATTCTGCTGCACCGCTTATAGTGTCAACAAATTAGAGGAGTATTGTCAGGCCAAAGTTTGGCTAGTTGGCTGTTAAACGGTTTCCTTTGCATTTAATGGCAGACTTGGACTCGGAGCTCCAAATCCATTTAACATTTCACTGACGTCTGTATAATCCAGAAGGTGTTAAACTCCACGACACAAACCATTAATGTATTAAAGAAGCTGCTGAAGATGCTAAGACTGTCGACTGCTTGTGTTTTTACAGATGTGATCAGCATCGAGAAGACTGGCGAGCACTTCCGTCTGATTTACGATGTGAAGGGACGTTTCACCGTCCACCGCATCACCGCTGAGGAGGCCAAGGTAAGAACTGGAAACGGGTTGAACCCATTTTTAACCTCAGCTTGTGCAACATTGATGCTAACTTTTCAGAACTGACGACTCCTGTAATTATGTACGTGTAACACAGCTGCTCTCCTCTTTCTCTGCAGTACAAGCTGTGCAAGGTGAAGAAGATCATCATTGGCACCAAGGGAATCCCCCACCTGGTGACACACGACGCCCGCACCATCCGCTACCCTGACCCCCTCATCAAGGTCAACGACACCATCCGCATCGACCTGGACACCGGCAAGATCACAGACTTCATCAAGTTTGATACTGGTAGGTTCAGCTCTCCTTCACGTCACCTGATGTTTGTGTTTGATTTTAATATGAATACAATGTCTATAATGTGATTTTTCTCGTCCCCTCCAGGTAACCTGTGCATGGTGACTGGTGGTGCTAACTTGGGGCGTATCGGTGTGATCACCAACAGGGAGCGTCACCCCGGCTCCTTCGACGTGGTGCACGTCAAGGATAGCACAGGCAACAGCTTCGCCACCAGGCTCTCCAACATCTTCGTCATTGGCAAGGTGAGGATCGTAGAAATAATCAGACCGAGTTTAGAGAAAACGTGAGAAACAACCAGACTTAGATACAACTTCATTTGCTTATAGAACATGTGTCAGGACTGATACTAGTATAAAATGTCCGTCATACTGAGATGGGGTAAATTCACAGAATATTTTGACTTCTCTCGGTTGATAAAAACTCTTCATGCAGAAGAGAATAACCTCTGCCTGTGTTTCTAAATGTTGGAGCAATGATGACATTTTTTGGTTTTGATCAGCAATGAAAACACACTACCAATTCCTCTAAGAAGTTCTGAGCTCCTTGATAAAGACGGTGTGATTACGAGGATGTGGCCTGTGGAGAGCGTCAGCAGTGAAAAGCTGGACGCCGCTCTCTCGCTTTTCCTCCCTGTGTTTAACTGGCTGCACGTAACTTGAAAGGCCATTATCTCCAGATTAATATATTTATTACTGACTGGGTTTTCTCCAGAGAACATTTTAAAGGATCATCTCTGCTAAATGTTTTACAAGATTTAAAAATAAACCTGTTACACTGAATATTTAGACCTGCAACTAATGACTTATTTTTTTAATCAGAATTTTTTAGTTTGTCCAAAGAGATTTAATTTACTGTGACAATGACAATCAGTACATCTCTCATTTTAGAAACTGAAATTAGTGTTATTTTAGCTTGAAATGGTGATAAGATGATGGCTACAGATTCTCAAAAATAACCCTGAATCTTGGTAATTAAACAATTCATTAAAAATGTAAATGAATGTTTCTAATCACCATAAAAATTGTGTTTTCGTGATTTTTTAATTGTAAAGAATAAACCTGTCGTTAACATGATTGAGCCTTACACAAACAAGCAAATCACAAACACATTCAGAATTAGAGGCTTTTACAAACCTTGTCTGATACCGCCGGCTTGCATGAACTGAACCCCCCCTCGATCAACATTAACCATTTAACCTTCTACCTGCCCCTGTCGCCCCTCTACCGTCTGCAGGGCAACAAGCCGTGGGTGTCCCTGCCCAGAGGAAAGGGAATCCGTCTGACCATCGCCGAGGAGAGAGACAAGAGGCTGGCCGCCAAGCAGGGCAGCAGCTAAACTGGCCACAGAACAGACCACCTGGTTTTCAAATAAACTGTTATTTACAAAACACTCTGCTCGTCCATGTGCGTCCTTTCTGGTTGCTATAAAGACTTCCTGTACGCAGACCTAGACTTTGATGGGAAATAGATTTTATTCAGATGTTGAGAAAAGTTCCAGAGTATAGCTGCAAGTCTCAACTCAGAAACTGAAATGGTGTTCTGCATTTTTATCCAAAATCAGGCCGGGGGGGGGTTTAAGACATATTTAAAAAAGTTAGCTCTAAAAAACTTAACTCTTAGAGGTCTAAAACTCTGAAATGAGTCATTAGAAGATATCAGCAGATAATACAGAAGCTCAAATCACTGAAGTTGGCTTTTGGAGTTTATTGATGTTAATGAACCAGTTTAAAATACAGTTTACTGTTTAAACATATTTTGTTAAAGTTGAATTTTAGAGTTTTTGTTTGAAATTCTGTTGCAGAAATTAACTGAATAAAGGAAATTACAGATACAAAGGTAATTTTGAATTCCTGTTTTAGCAACAATTGCATTGAAGGCAGCAATTAACATGAGTGACACCTGTGTGAAGTGCAGCAGCAGGAGTCATTTCTAGGTGAACTGTCCCTTTAATTCTGCTTCTACGTGAGATCTGTGGCTGGTACCTGAACAGCAACTCCGTCTTTCACCTGGATTCAGCCCATCCTCCCCCCCTCCATCCCTCTCTGCTCTCTTTTCATCTCATCATGCACCATCCATCTGTTTATTCTCCTAATCCCTCTGCTCCCTCCTTTCTTCTTTCCAGTCTCATCCTCTCTCTACCTCCTTCCCTTTTTCCTACTCCACTCTTTCTTTCTTCCTCAGTTCTTCTGCAGTTATTTTTCCATTATTCTCATCCCATCCTCCCTTTAACCTTCCTCGCTTCCTCTCACCTCACCCTCCTCTTTTCCTAGATGCATCCTCCATTCACCCTTCCTCTCCTCCTTCCTTCCTTCCTTTGCCACATCGATTCCTACCAATTTTTTTTCTCCATCTCTGTCCTTCCTTCCTTCATCTCTTCTTTCTTTCTATCCCTCAGTTTCCTTCATCTTTCCTACCCCCCTGCAGTTTCCTAGCTCCATCCTCCCTCACCTCCTTCCCCCTTCACATTGGTTCCTACCTTCCCTCCTTAAATATTCTTTCTTCCTTTATCCCTCCTCCCTTCCTTTCCTATATTCTTCCCTAAATATCATTTCGTCCTCCCTCCATCCTTCTCTGCATCGGTCCCTACCTCATCTTCTCTCCCTCCCTCTTTTTTTAATTCCCCCTTTATGTAAATATCCTCCATCTCTCCTTCCATCCTTCCTCACACCGCTCCACATCTAATCTTTCTTTTCCTTTCCACCTCTTATCCCTCCTTCCTCTGTCCCTCCATCTTTTACTTTACATCCCCCTATCCTTCCCTCCAGATCACCCTCTCTCCCTTCCCCAATCTATCCCTCCATCTCTCTGTGTTGTGACTTCAGTACCAGTCCATATGGTGACTGCTGAGTTACAGCCTGCTCTGCGCTGCAGTAACCTGGCTTGGCACACACCACCTGTGTGTGTGTGTGTGTGTGTGTTACGGATCCTCTTCTGGTGTTCAGCTTCACTTGTGTGTGTGTGTTTACGTTAAGGAGAAAGAGATCACCACCACTCATACCCGTGACTTGCGTTCCCTCACCCGGCCTGTCCAGCACATGACACACACGCTATAACAAACACACACAGCAGGAGTGTGTGTGTGTGTGCATATAGAGGGGCATGGCTCGCTCCCATGACCGTCTGCTCTCTGACACACTGAACAGTACAGTAATCCATCATCTCTGGCAGGGAGAAGTGAGGACAGCGTTTGAGGACAGAGAATCTGCTGCATTTTAAAAGAGGGGAAAGAAAAAAAAGAAAAAAATCTAACTCAACCTTTAAAAACCTCTAAAATACAGATGTTTTGAGTGTCATCATTTTGACAACCTTGAGTTCACCACTCGCCTTAGGAACACAGTTTAAATTTAGCCTGTTTGAAAGTGAGCGAGTTCTGCAGGAGGTTACAAACAGCCGGGGCGTAGTAGTGATTATTAGTATGTTTCTGAAGTAATAAGTGTTGAAACATGATCAGTTTTACTGTTGCGTTCCCTGGTACAGTTTTTATCGTCTCTCCAGTTTCACCATCAAATGAAAGGGTTAAAATAATCCGGACTGACCTGTTGACTTATTGACAACCTGTCTAATCATCTGACCAGTGGCCACTAATTCCTACGTAACTGCCAGAGACCAGTAACCAAAGTTACTAAACACCTGAGAGAACAGTAGAACACACACCTGCTCCCAGGCCAAACAATCCTACACGTCTGTCAGATTCACATACATTAAAAATATCTATTGATTGATTTTATTTTAATATAATATGACGATGTTGATGATATATATTTAATTTATATATGGAAGTTTATTAAAACAACATAACATTTTTTATATGTTTTTCTATTAATTTCTCATTCTGGAAAAGTGTCTCAGACTTTGAGAAGCTGCTGTTTATTATATCAATATACAATGACAGGTTTTGGGATGGATATGTATTTATGTAACATGTCTCCAGTGTAAACATACATACATGAACATACATATTTATACGGGCGAGACGTATATGTCAATATATGTATAGGTCTTATATATAATTTTTACTTATATGTTTTAATTTTATATATGTTACATCTCGCAATATTAAACAAAGTGATAAAAAAATCCTGGGTCCGCCCCTTTAACCGGGTCGGCACCAAAATTTAATGGATTCTTCCCTGGCCCGTGTCCCACTCCTCCACCAAGTTTGGTGTAAATGGGTTCACCACTTTTTTTGTGTAATCCCGCTGACAAACCAACCAACCAACAAAACGATGCAGGTGGAAACAGGAAATAAGGTCATTAATCAGAAACTGTTGATGTTATTCAACGATGTATAAACAATCTGAAGTAGGAAGCGAACGCAGGTAGCCTGAATCCATCCATGTGACGATGAACTTTGACCTTGACGTGACTGCAGGCTGCAGCGTGTAAACAGATTTGTGTTTCGAGGTAATGCGACCAAATGAAGTGACAGATTTTTAAACACTTTTAAGGGTTTGTGGTTTAGCAACAAATCAAAAGTGGCAGCGTTGTCCCCATTTTTTATTGGCCTGGGACCAGTTCTTGTAAACAAATAAGCGTGCACACACACACACACACACACACACACACGCACAAACACAGTCTTTGAACATTTGAAATATGAGACTCAACAGACGCGTGCTTTACTCCGGTCCTGCTCTGCATCCCCCTTGTGAGCGGAGCAACAATCACATTTGATTCACACACACACACACACACACACACACTGAGGCTTACACACGCATTTGGCAGCATGGTGAGAAAAAGCAAAAAGAAATGAGAGAGGAAGGAAATACAGAGAAAAACATCCACTCAAAGAACAGAACACTAATATGTCGAATTATCTTACAGAGACTGAAACTGAGCAGGAAGGAAAACAACAGTCATTATGAACGTCCTGAATATATTCATCCTGCATCCGTCGCCACCTCCAGCTGTCCTAAACAACAACACACACACACACACACACACAGGCGCTTGATCGTCGGTCGTACATCTAAACACAATCCTTAATTAATGTCTGGAGAAAGTCAAACTGCACTGGACCTCACACATGGAGACAGGCTTCACATATTTGCCGTGCTGCAGATTTAACTTCCGCTCAGTGCGACTCTGTGTGTGACATCAAGGTCGTGCGTATCACAGGATATTCAGCCTTAAATATTAAACATCTTTTCAGTTGTATCTGTCATCTCAGATTTCAGAGAGGTGTGACATCCTTATAATTGTATCTTTGTTTTTATTTAGAGCCAAATATGATTTAAAAATATAGTATTCTTCAATAAAATAAAGACATACCTACATTTAAAAAGTGTTCCCATGATGCTGCAGTGACCCCCCCCCCCCATACATGACTGATGATTGACAGGCCAAGTCTCGGCTTTGAAAAATAAAATTCAATCTCTTAATAAGTCATTTCTGCCTACGATCCCTCTTCACAGTTTAGTGTGTTTTTGTTTTCAATCTGCAAAAAGTCTGTTTTTTCTTTCTCAGGTTGTTTCATTTGAGGGATTTTCAGAGACCTGGAGCAATTTTAGCGAAGAAAAAAACCAAATTAAAGAAAAGTCAGAAGAAAAAAAAAAAAGTTTTTGAAATGCCCAGGATGAGACTCAAGACAATACTGCATGTAAAAGTAATTATACACAATAACAATGAAGATAAAAACAAAAAAAACTACCATAGATAATGAATTTACAGTGTGTTAATAAATGGTGGAAGTTAGATAGTAAGTTAGAAATACTGATGGACTATAAATGTATGAAAGCAGTAATACAAATAGTTATGTTGTGTGCACCTTTAACATGAGGCTACTGGGACGAACAGTATGTTTTTCTTTTACGATGTTAAAAGTCCCATATAGTATAAAATGATATTTCCATATAATTGATTATAGATCAGGTCTAGGATCTATATTAATACTGCGAACGTATCAAAGCCTCAGTCCACAGAGAAATAAACACAGCCTGTATTCAGAAACTGAGCCTTAAAATGAACCGTCAGGACTTCCTGTAACTTTGTGATGTCACAACAAAGCAGTCACCACCCACCCGGACCCACCATCCAAACCTTGCAGGATTTGGTTTCTCTAAGTGTTTTACCTGAAATCTGCTATATTTTTATTCAATCACTCAGAAAACAGTCGACCAATCAGATGAGAGGCTCAGAACTTCCTCTTTGTTGATTGGCTTCACTGAGATGGTTTTTGGTTCTTAAAACCACAAATATATCTTCTTATGGATCAACACTTGAAATAAAACACAGAAGAAGAGGAGAATGTGGAGCTTTAACTACTTTGTGACCCTTCAGATTTAGTTTAGGAGCCACTGAGATAAACTCATCACCTGTGTGAGTCGCTCTGGATGTAAGACAGCAGATCAGCTGACTGAAGTGATGATGGTTTTATGAATTAAAAGTGAGACGGAGTGAGGCAGCAGGTCCAAGTGGACAAAAGTAATGGAGGTGAATTTGGAGCGTGCTCCCTGCGCGAGTGCAGAAAAGTGGGCTGAGCTGCTGAAACAATGAACTCAGTCATCTGAGGAGGTGGAGGAGGAGGTGGAGGAGGGAGGGAGCGAGAGTGGGTGAGGACAGCTGTTTCTAATCAATTGCTTCCATATGATTGACTGCCTGACTGCCTGTCGGCTGATTGGACGACGGGCTCAGTGACAGTCGAGGTCGCCGGCCGAAAGGCGGGGTTTGGACGTCCAGTCTAAAAACTAACCGGTTGATTCGGTTGACTAGCTAGGTCGGCTGATTGACTAATTGACGCGTCGGTTGTCGTGGCAACTGATTGGCTAAGCAACAACACTGACATGATTAGTGTGAGGCCATAGGGTAAGTGTGCAGATGATGTAATGCGGCCGCTCCCATCCGCTTCTTCTTCTCTTTCTCCAATCTCCTGCACAGGCAGAGCAGTTTGGATCTACATTCTTGATGTCGTGCACACACACACGCACACACACGCACGCACACACACGCACACACACGCACACACACACAAACACACACTCCCTCTCTCTTCTGTCTCTCATAAGTTTCTCATGTTGATGTTTTCAATTGTGTCAATAAAAGGCAGTTTATGTTGAAATTCCTTCTCGTTTCTCTCCCTCCATCCCCCCAGCTCCATAAGACAGACACAGACTGCATGAACAAAAACATTTAGGTAGGCCAAGTTCACGTCTGGGAGGGGTTGCTAAAGGGGGCCCGGGGGGTGCTCTGAGGACCAGATGTGCTTTTCTTTTTGGGGGGGGGGGCAGTGGAAGGAGGGAAGTGGAAGGAGGGGATACGTTGGGCTCCGCAGAAAGCAGAGAGTCCTGGAAAGTGTTGTAGAGAAGTTTGCTGAGACGTCACTGTGCTGTAAATTCAGCTCACGGAGGAGCAGGAGGAGATCTGTGCAGCTGGACGGGTTCATTGTAAAATAGAATCTTGTTTGAGGATTTTACTTCTCGGTCGACACTTTATATTAAATGTTAAAAACACACATTTTTTTCAAAATGAGATAAATATCCCCAATAGGCTCATAAATCCGAGGGGCTGCATATTTTTGCTGCACAAAATTGTTTATTTCTCTCAAGAGTTCTCTCCAATATTTGCTTTCTTCTCCTTGAATATTGGGTGTAGTTTTATCTCTTCGCGACTCACAAATTCAAATTATTCAAATGAAAACAGTTTAAGGAGGAAAAAACAGTGAAAAACAGCTCGCAGTCACGCTGAACTGTGGTGACACCGATTCATTTGAATATGAACCAAAAAGGATGGGAGAGACTGATTCAGCAGGCTGGATCGATGTTATGGAGAACCAACAGAACAAAAAGGTCAAAGGTCAGAGTTGTTAACAAAAAAAACAACAACCAAAAAACAAACTCTGATTGTGTTCAACACAAAAACAGAGGCTTGAACAGATATTGTTTGTAGCAAGTGGTTCAATATGTAATCCATATTTGATGTGCATTGTTCTTAAGAGCTACAGAAACAGGTTGTTCAGTCACACAGAGTCAGTCACACAGTGTTGAGATGCTTTGTTTACTTTAATTGAAATCTAGTGTTTCGTTTAACCCTAGCAACAAACTTCCCCCAGCCTTGACCAAATCCCTCTTTTTTTGTTGTTGTTGTTTTTCGGGTCACCTAGCTTGAGGACTGTAAATCAAATATTCACCTTTGCCTGTGTATCACCTTCCTTGACCATCGAGCTAGGCTATTCCTCAAAGACAAGAGGTTATAATACGTCCTCAGAGCAGCGCTACGTCTTCAGGGCAGACTGGAGGCTAGAGTGAGCTGCTATCGGAAAAGTGAACGGACGGGCTAGCCTGGCTAGTTAGCATGCTAACTTCAGTAGAACAAAAGACGTGATAGAGACAAGAGCAAACATTTTCCACCTCTGGAGACGACTCTTGGTGAGTAAACGAATGAAGCTTGATGCTGAACTCAAATTGCTTCCTCTATAATGGTTTAGTAAACGGCTGCTAATGCTAACGTTAGCTATGTAGCGTTAGCAAAACTTACAAATAGCTTCTTTAAAAACTATTTTGCTGTTATTGTTTTCGTCTTGGCAACAAAACAAACAAAAAAAAAGCTTTGACCCTCCAAACTCTTGTATGAAATCGTATCTTTGATAGATTAACAAAAATTGTGCATTAAACAAGTCAACAAACAATAAATAAAACAATCAATATTACTGATAAATATGTATAAAAGTGCATGAAAACAGAAAAAAGGTGAGGCGAAAAAAATGATGAGAAGGAATTCAAAGCTGTGTAATTAAAGGTGATTAATTTTTATACTTAATATGTCATGCATGGACACAGAACCATTAGTATGTAGGTAAAAGTTCTTCAAAACACAGAGGAGAGACACATTAAAACGATTAATCAATTAATCTGAGCAAGTGTTAGATTCTACCAAATGTCATTTTTGGAATGAAACTCTTGATTCATGCGTCATCTCTCATGAGAGGGAGGTGAGCGGAGGACAAATGATAATTTAGTGAGATTTACGGCGGAGGATGTGAGCAGCTGGCAGGGGGGAAAACAGTTGTGAAGCAAGAGGGATTCAAACAGCTCCAGAGAGAGGGAGGATAGAGCTCCTCCACCCTGCTCCTCGGAGTCCAGGGGGCCACGTCATGTGCCCCAGGGGCTCCTGCAACTGATCTGGTTTCTTAAAGAGATACTCTGACCGCGCTCTCCGTGCACTTGTTGTCACTTTGTGTGGGAGGAAAGAGATAAATCCACTCTGAGAAGTTGGTAATGTTGGTTGACCAGAGAGTTTTGGCTTGGATCGGTGGTGTGTTCAGGGACTATGAGGGGGGGAAAAAAAAGCAGGAAAACAGAAAGCTGAGGAGGAGGCGTTCGCTGTTATGCTAAAGATCCTCTCGGTGAAATCTAATGATGGTCTTGTGACTATGTTATGTAATGCATCTGATGAGTAATCTACACAGGTTGTTCTGATCTTGGGTCAGACTCGTGGGAAACTGGTGTCACGTGAAAACAATGACATAAGTTTTAGCTACAGGATTTTTTTTATGCATAAAATTGTGTCTGTTTTTAGACTTGATATTTGTATTTTTACTCACTAGTATCTGCAGACTCCTCTAATGCAACTCAGATTAAAACTTCAACCCAACTTCATGCAAATATAATAATGTGTTTTAGCTAAAGGAGTGAATGTATGGAATGGTTGTCGAGAGAAGCTGAAAAACGTGCAGTTTTCACTTTCACTTGTCGTGTCAAACAGGTTGTGTATAGTTAAAAAAGTAGCAGGTTTCTACTGTACTGTTTCTTTTTAAAGTAATTAACTACAATGAGCCACAAATTTGTACAAGATGTACGAAACAATCAATTTAGAGTAAAAACAGAGCTTCATGTTGTCTTGGTTCATTTCTTCTCTCACTCAGGAATTCGTGTCCCCTGGTTTTTCTTCTTCCGCTCATTTCCAGACCCAGTTGTTTAAATCATGTCTCATTTCTACAGCGTGAAGCCTCCAGTGACGTTTTCTTTCTTTCATTCTTTCATTCTTTCTTCTGGTTTCAGGCTTTCCACCAGATTTTGGAACCTGGCTGCAGCGTTTCGCTCCAGTTCAACCACAAGACCATCGGTGAAGTCCAACTTAAGGTCCGTCCCACAGTCGCTGTTCCAGCTCATCTTGAAGGAGCTGGGTGGAGTTGAGGTCAGGGCTCTGTGCAGACCACTCAAATTTACACAGTCAACTGTATACGAAGATGGACGTAACCTTCGGAGTGGGCTGCTCCGCCGTCGCCATCTTGGCAGTGCCTGACTCCGCCCAACTCCTGGCTAATTCCAAAAATGGGCAAAGGGGAGAGGCGTGTGTGGAGACTTCGGTGCCAACCGGTTTGTAGCAAGCATACGCTCCCCCACCTGTCACTCAAAGCAACCACACCTTCAACTATGCATACCCTGTGGAGATTGACTCACTGTTGGGGCCAGCCTCAAGTGGCCATTAGAGGAACTGCAGTTTTTGGCACTTGCTTGTTGGCTTCATTTTTTCAGCCCCGGAAGATGATTGATGCTTCGTTTTTACACACTAAAGTGGGAAAAAACCATTTCTTTATGAACCCTGTTTTTTACATGGACACTTTTATGTTAGAACAGGAAAGGGACAAACACAAACCAGCGCCACAACACACAATATTATTAAAATACAACCGCACACAGTAGCATTAAGATTAAGGGGCAACAAACCGTGACTAACAGCCCCACACTAAAAGTTTGTGGGCAGGAGTCTCCACTCATTTAATTTGTCTTTCACCTACCCACACATGCACACGCATAGTCACACGTGGGCGCGCACCGTTACGCGCAGCGGTGCGTGAAGGACTCCGGAACACTTCATCCATCCCCCGTCTCCTACACCCTCAGTCTCTTCTTCTTTCAACCTTCCAGTCTCTTTTTCTCTTCCTCCTCTTCATCCTCCTCCTCATCTTTCTTCTCCTCTTCATCTCTCTTCCTCCTTCAGACAGGTTTTTTTTTTCTTCACGGGAAACACCAGACTGTTGCTCCCCGTGTCGCCGCGTCAAACTTGACAAAATAAGATGCGACTTTTGTTATTTCGCTTCAAAATAAAAGCACGTAGAGGGTTGAACACTATCAAGTGGTCTAGAAAATTTAAATCACGCCAAAAATGTCATAAAAACAAAATTGCAGGATAAAATTGTGCATTTGTTTCATAACTAATGTGGAACAAAAAAATCAGAATAGCCATTAAAGTGACAGACTGACACATGGATACTTCTTCTTTTTAGATTTTGAGTATGCAAAACCATTTAGCTAACATAAATACTTTTAAAATACAAAACTAAAGTCACAAAGCAATAAGAGAAAAGTCAGTTTTATCAATTTCAAGTAAATTCTTCGTTGCATAATATGTTATCTTTAGTATGGCCAATGTAGTAGAATATATTAAAGTTAAACTCTACATTTATATCGTATCTAAGATTATATATCAGTGTATTTATACTAAAATAACAACGACAATTAGACCTAAGATCATCCTTAAATCCACTTGGACACTTCGGTGGTTTTGATAAAGAATATGGGCTAAATTCGGGCTTTGATTTTGAAAGTTCGAACCGGATGTTTTCTGTATTACACTCTGATTGTCTTGACAGCAGTCGTCAGAGCAGCTGAGTCTCTCCTCCACACCGACAAGCAGTGAAAAGCTCGTTCCCAGTCAAAAACAATGAGGGCGCACGACGCGCAACTCGCTCCAAGCCTCTCCACCAGCGGCGGAGTTTTCCCTCCCGGAGGAGTCGTAGCATGCGTCTGTGCGCCAACCGGAGGGAGAAGGACCACAGGAATATAACTTGACCACGCACGGACTTTGTTATTTCTTTTTTTGTTTAAATCATGCCTTTTTGCAAGCGGACGATACTTCCAAAAGATGTGTGCAAGCCCGACGGCAGACTGCTGCTGCTGGAGGCGCGTCCGCAGCACCAGCAGCGGCGGCGGCAGGCGGAGATTTTCGGGGACTTGGCGGACGTGTGCGGCTTCACCCTGTGCTCGGTGCTCCGGCAGCTCTCGGATCTGTCCCGCCACTCGGTGAGCATCCTGGAGGAGCTGGAGGGAGAGCTGGTGTCCGTGTGCCACCGGTCCGGCGCGCTGGAGGGCAGAGTGGTCCGGCTGCAGAGGCACGTCGCAGAGCTGGTCAGCAAGCCTCCGCCGAGAGGTAAGAGGAAATTAAAAATCCATTTCAGTTTAAGAAAACACACACACACCTGGTGTCACTTTACACAGCCTGCAGTTGCAGGAGCAGAGTTGAACCGGTGGTGTCAAACTTCATGGTTTCTGTTCATGACTCACCGAGGGGTCATATCTGCTCTGTGCACAAGATTTATCCAGGGTGTGAGTAAGTGAGATGTTTATTATTGTAAGGTTTTTTTGTTTTTGTCAGCTGGCAGGAGAGGTGTGTGCGTTCATGTGCCGCAGGAAATATCAGAATTTACTTTGAATGATGCAGTACAGTGATTCTAATCTGCTGGAAAAAAAAGTGAAAGTCTCATTAAACCAGAGTTAATTGCCAAAATGTGAAGTTGAAGGAGGTGGAGAAAATGTAAGCACATGAATAACTGATAAAAGAATGATTCATGATGAGTTATTGTTGGTCATTTGCTTCTGAGGAAACAACAGGAAGGTTGTGGAAAGTCTCACACCTTTTCTGATCTGCGACTTTCCTGTGACGTTAGCTCTCGGGTCTGTGCAGGTTTTCCACGATGCTCCTGAAGGCAGCACGCTGTGGGCGTACAGAGAGTGGAATGTGAACTTGGTGAAGAAGCAGAGATGTCATGCATGTTTCAGAGTTTTGTCTCTCCACCTGCCACTTTTTGTTCCCTGTCACCTCCTTCGCTGCGTCAGCTCCTGCTTCTCTGTCACATTTCCCTTTAAACTCTGTCGATGTTGTCGCTCAGCTGTGGCGTTGAAGAGAGCTGTGGCAGGTCAAGGCACATTTAAGATGATGCTCTTGTCACTCACCTGTAACTTAAAGCCCCCCCATATGCTGTAAAATGTTTGGATGGTGTGTGTTGGTGTACATTCGTCTCCGGATGGAGGGGAGTTTCTCTGAGCTCTGAGCAGGATTTTGTGACATCAGAACCAGTTTGGAGGCGAATCAGGATCCAGTATGAAGCGGAAACCGCTGTCAGTGAAGGAGGAGACGTCTCGTGTTGATCACATTCATAGATTCTGGATTTTTTCCAAGTAGTACATGTAAAAAATGTCGCAATTATGGAAAAAAAAAATATTAGACACAAATGATTATTTAAAGCAAAGTCTAAAAACATCATGTCAAGAGAAAATCTGCAAGTTTGAAAAACTTTCTGATGAATTTAAGGTTTATTCTCAGTCTCAGTCGTCCTGTGTAGGGATCAGAGAAATCTCATTCATGTTTAGATTTACATGAGAGTTTGTATTTTCTGTTGTTGCTAAGTTAAAGAAGTTTTTGATGACTGGTTTTTCAGGCCGATACTTACAGACTGGGACATTTTACAGTTGACAAATCAGCGTCACTGCCGTCTGGTGGACAAATGATCTATTGGTGCCACCTCAAATCTAGTTTGGCGTCTTTATTTGGCAGTTTGCTTGTTACTTATCCGCCGACATATACACCGAATATACTGGATTGTTGAGGCCGATTTGCGAGTTTAAAAATGTGATAATGTCATATTGTTGTGATGCTAACTTTTTAAAGATAAGCTCCCGACATAGCAACCTCGATACTACCTGTAGTTGGTGAAGTCATATAGCTCCAGGTGTCCGGCAACAGCCACCACTAGTTCCTCCTCCATGACTGTTGTTTCCAAGTGAAGCCCCGCCTCCGAATTGATCGGATTGGACATTGAGTTTAATGTTCCCTCATCGTCATAAAGAGTTTTCAACGGCCCTTTTCCAGAGAGACAGGTCACCTGTTGTCAACACTAGATGAATCGTTTCAAGCTTTAAAGGACCCAGAAGACTCACAATAACAATCAATAATCTGAAATTACCAAGTGATAGATTATATTAGCCTGCAGTACAATGCAGTTCAGTGTTGATCAGAGTGACAACAGCACCTCGTGATGCTCCTTGGTTGCTTATTAATGTTATCAGTGTCACCGGGACACATGTTCTTCTATCTGACAATAGTTCATGCAAATAAGAAGCAGCCCAGATGCATGATGGGAGATTTTCACCGCGGCTGCCAACCTGTTTTACTTTGCAAACTTTGCACAAACTTATCTCGCACAGTTTTCTCAGTGTTTGCGTAACAGCCCAAGAGTGAGCGCATGAATAAAGTACGTCGACTGTGAACGCGAGTTTACGAGGCTGTCAGCTGTGTGTGTGTGTGAGTGTGTCTGTGTCTGTGTGTGTGTCTGTGTCTGTGTCTGTGTGTGTGTCTGTGTCTGTGTCTGTGTGTGTGTCTGTGTCTGTGTCTGTGTGTGTGTCTGTGTCTGTGTCTGTGTGTGTGTCTGTGTCTGTGTCTGTGTGTGTGTCTGTGTCTGTGTCTGTGTGTGTGTCTGTGTCTGTGTCTGTGTGTGTGTCTGTGTGTGTGTGTGTGTGTGTGTGAGAGAGCACGTACAGTATGATAAGAGAGAAAGTCCCTCTAAACACAGACCAGATGTAGAGCTGCAAAGAGGAGAAGAGGAAGGAAGATAAAACAAAATGCAGCTCTCCATTCAGTTTACTTTATAGAGAGTGAACTCACATGTTTGTGTGTGTGTGTGTGTGTGTATATGTTTCAGAGTGAGTGTGTGTGAGTGTGTGAGTTAAAGAGAGAGAAAAAAGAAGCATCTCTGTGCATGTGTTCATCTGTGTCAGATGCAAAGATCCTCACTCTTCTTCTCTCCTTTCTAAATTCTGTGTGGGCTCTCACTGTATCACTAACATGTGGGCAGCAGCAGCAGCAGCAGCACACGGCTAAATAATCAATAGAGCCGGCCTCGGCCTTCGTCACTCATCACCATCCTCACTCCACCACCTCTTCCTCTCTCTCTCTCTCTCTGTCTTTCCCGCCTCCCACTGTCTCAGCAGATGGAAAACAAAGGAACAGCAAGGTGTAAACATTTATGTTTTCCTTCTTTTGCTGATTTAAGATTTTTGTCTTTTCGTCGTTGTCATGCTGGTTGATGAATGAAATGAGGAGTTGAACTGGGTTTGAATGCCAGAGACGTCTTTAACTCAGAATAAGTTATTTAACTCAGAATAACTTGATGGAAAAAAATACGAGTGTGTGCACGATCCTCTCAAGAAGCTTAAGAGATTGTTTGTAGAGACTCTCTGTTGTCATCTTCTGTCTCTTAGCGGCTGTTTTAAGTCTCTTTCTTGTTGTTTTACGTGTCTTTGCAGCTTTGTGTCTCCTTGTGGTTGTTTTCTGTCTCTTTGTAGTCGTTTGGTTGACTTTTCAACAGGACGTGTTAACAGTCCCTGGTCCTGTGTCCCATAGGCCTGTTCGCTCACCCACTCATGAATACTACGCTCAGTAATGGAGACGACCCCGGACCCTGTTTCTGTTACAATACTCACAGACAATAAGCAACATTTTATGGTTTAACAGTGGGGAAATGAGCTGATGGAGTGATGCATGCATGAGTAAAAAGTTGGATGATGCATTGAAAAAGTAGAGGATTAAAAACTTTTTGAGATCTTAATTTTTTTCATAAATCGCTCCTCTTCCATTTTGCCAAGTGAAACCTGCCGATCAAACTACTTTTCTATCCCTCTTCTACTTACTACAAGCAAGCACACTTCTAAACCGCCGGTCCATGTTTTCAGTCAGATGTTATCAGCTGCAGCTAGCTAGCTAATTAAGATAACATTAGCTCCATGAGTCGGTCGCCCCAGCTGACTCCATTTAACATGAGAAACCCTCTAACGGAGCCTTGAGTTTGCACTTAATACTAAAGATCGAAGCTGAAGCTGCTGCATGCAAGCGGTTAAAAAGTCAGGCGAGTTGACGATCCGTGTAGAAGACGTGGAAACAATGAGACAGCATCGTGTTGTGTTCCAGTGTCGGGCTGTTCAGGCCTGGAATTGGAAGTATGATCAGACTTATTTCACTCTAACGAAACCCAACACAGATTTGAAGGTTTCTGCTTTATTGTTCTTCATTGTTTTGGTGAATCTGTGCGACTACAGCTCCGTGCACACAGCTTCAACATGTGGAGGACTCGGGCCCGACAGGCCTGCCGGGCCTCGTTATGGTTAGTGAGCTGATTGGATGAGCCACCGCTGTGGTTAAGGTTTGGTTAAGTTTCGCCTGCTCAGATTTGTAAGGATGAGAAAAACCTGCATCCCCCCCCCTCCCCCAATTCGAGGACGTGTGTTTCTCCTCCAATAACAACCGCTGACAATACCCACCCCTTCCCTCCAGCCACCCCTCCCCTCCACCTGCCAAAACCAGTGAAACTCGGTCAGAGTTGCATAAGGAAGGCCACGCTGAAACACATGTTCCAGGCCTGGATGAGGGGATTTTTTCCACCCGGTTTAGAGTTCGTACAGGAGTCGGGTCCCTTGAGCCGCTTCCAGGGGCCTCGATACGATGACGGGCCGGCGGGATCGGAGCAGGTTTCCTCTTCCTGCGGCGGAGAGGGAGGGGGAGGGGGAGGGGAGTCAAACTGATACAGAGGAAGAGGATGTCAGTCGTCACTTTGGACAGCTTGATAGCACGAGAGCGTGTTTGCATGTGTGACTCCTCTTTCCACTGGAAGCTGTCACTCAGATCTGAACCAGGGCCTGAACTTGAGGAATTTGTCCTCCTGCCGCTTTCTGTTTCTCACACTGGCTTCGTTTCCTGCCATTTTCTGTCGGCTGCCGTTGACCCCTAAGTGGTGCAGGAATATCCCAAGTATGTGAATGGGAACTGAAGTCTTGTGTTTTTCTTTCGGTGCCTTTTTTTTTTCCGACTTAATTCTCTGGGAAACCACATTCTTCCTTTGCCCCAAACTTGATTTTACAGGCTGATTTTGTTGCAACAAAACGCTCCCCGCTCCGTCTGACTGTCTCAGGCGAGGCAGGGTTAAATGTTTGTAGGTGCCGAGGATGTTTTAAAGGGTCAAAGGCTTGGAGGAGGAAAAGCTGCTCTCTGTGGTTTTAAATTATAAGCACATTTCATTTCTGGACAAATCCCAGTCGGTGATTTCACAGCAGGTGTTTTCCCTGAGCTGTCAAAGACAACGCACCTGCTATGACATCAGTGGTGGGGGCGTGGCCTCAAGTGCAACATGATAAGAGAGCAGGGAAGCTTTATTCTGCTTTAATATTAGTAGAACGAATCTACTCAAATCACAATATAGTTTATGATATTCATTTTAATAGAGAATGATGACAGCAGCAGGTCACTCCAGGCGTTAGTAATGTGGTTGGTGGTTCATGTGTTTATGGTTTGAAATTGAGACAAGTTTGGAGTCAAAGAGTCACGGCAATTTTATGCACGAATTAACACCTGTGCTGTAATTTAGGCAATTTGCAACAACTGGTGCTTTCCAATAAATGTTTCTTTTGGCCTCGGATGCAAAGTTGTGGTTTGGAGAGCGAGAGCGAGAGCGAGGGGCGTCTTTGTAGAGCTGCCATTTCGCATCGACATTCATCCGTCATACGAGGAGAAATCCATCATTTCAGCCGTGAGTGGGCACAGAGGCCGCGCAGCTAGAACAAAGTGAATGACCCGAAAAAACTTCTGTCTCTTCACCTGAATCGAAGTGTCTCTGGAGGTTGTCTGAAGGTGTTCAGGGACATTAATAACTGAAGTACACAAGGCAAGTTAAAGTACCTATGTGTACCAATATAATATTTATACCTTCCCTGAGCAGGTACAAGTTATTCCTTATTGACTGGTCTCATTGTGGAACAGTTGAAAAGATGGAAATATCCCTGATATTTAAACTGTAAACTGGGACCATGTTTTAATGTTGTATTGAGCTGACAGGGGCGTGTATGACACCGCTAAGTTGTTTAAGAAAAACTTAATGGCAGATTCTTGTTTCCAGAAACTTTTGAAGTTGGTCTTAAAAAAGTAAAAAAAGAAAGTGTGACTGAGGTGACTGATACATATTGAATGATGTAATGGTTCTGTCACATGTTAGCTATTTCACACGTGACGCCAAACGTTACTTTCTCTTTAATTTAATTTTTTTTTTATTGTATTACATCATGATCCATTCAAAGCCTTTTATGAGACTCAGCTGCAAACAAAAATAATGAATCTGATAGGTTGAAATAGATTAAATTATAAGCATCCAACAAGAAAAAAAAAAAGAAAATTAAATACGATATAAAAACAACTTTCTCTTTTTTAAATACAACAGTATTGTCGATCTCTTAAAGGGCCCCTCCAGCTATTTCCAGTCTGTTTACAAAGTTGTATAAAGTCTTTTGTGTGTCCAGAGGGAGCTGCACAAAGTCTGATGAATTTCCTCAAATGAGTCAGAGTTGTTTGGGTCTGAATACGACAAGTTTGAAAAGTAAAAAGATCAGTTGACGTGGAGTTAAAAACCTCTTTGGCCTGCTGCTCACCTTTAGCGGTTCAAGGCTACATTAGCTGCTACTAGCATAACACACCTGGGTCTCGTGGTGTGAACCATTTTCTGAGTTCCCAGTCAGAAATTTCAACTGCACTACTTCCCTGAAGTTGGAAAATTGTAAGAACCTCACTATCCCGACTTCAAAATCCAAGATGGCTACTCTGTGCATCAGCAGCTGTAGTAATATACTGTTTATTAGCACTTCTTATTTGTGTTGCATCAAATTATTTACTGGTATTGTCAACAATAACAACAACAACACCAAGCTTCCCACTTGGTCATTCCCAGCTCTGACGTTGTGCCAAACTGTCAGCAGTCGTGTTGCATTGTGGGTAATGTAGGCACCAGGTTTGATATATTGATGGAGTAGTTTTTAGGTTCCATCACTATTAATTGTGTCTCTCTCTCCCGTTTGACCTGAATATATTTTTAATATTGGTCGACCTAGTTTTAGTTTTAGTGGAAGGGGAGATGGTGAAGAGTTCGGTGTGAAACTAACGTCGTAGCAGATGTTACTGTTTGACTTTACACTTCATACTAACACTCTACCGGTGCAGTAACATAAGCCATCGAACTCCAGTACAACAGTGTTTTTGTATTTGCTGCTTTGTTTCACTATGTGACTCATTTCCTTCCAAAGCCTGTTATGAAAATCAAATGGTTGATGAGAGGATGAGAAAAAGTCTTTAACTCCTCTCTCCTTCACTCTCTAATTCCCCTCCTCCTCCTCCTCCCCCTCTCCTCCCTCGTTCCCACGGGTGGACGTCAACCTCATGACTCAATATCCCTCCCTGTTGGCCCCTCTGTAATTCCCCTTCTCCTCCTTTCTTACTTCTTTTCCTTCAGCCTCCATCCTCCAACACATCTCATCACACTTTTACAAACAGTGACACGCAAGAGCAAAAAAATAAAAAATCCTTCTTAAAACCTGCTTCGGGAAGTTGTTTTGAGCCGATGTTCGGAGATAAATTCAGGTTCTGACCCCACACATTGAAGCATTCAGTGGAGACGGATGACTTAAGACATCCTGGCTTTCATTGTGGAGATGTTCTCTAAAAACCACAGGTTTTTTCATCACAGATGCGAGCTGTGGTCTCAAAAATCTTTTCAGTGTCAAAATGTTTCTCACTTCTCCCCCTCCTCCCCCACCATCGCTCTTCCTACTGGCAGTGATTCAGAGGGCAGCGGCAGCGGTGGCACACAGAAACCTCCCGCCACCACTTCCCAAAACACTGCAGGAGAAAGGCCTTTTATTTTTTAATAATCTGATTTAAATTTTTAGTGAAATTTAATATTCAGAGCTGCCAAATCACCAGAAGTCAGGCTCATTTGCAGATTCTTCTAATCCAAGTGGAATTATTCATTATAACAATAATGTCTCCTTGAAAGAAGAAGCCTGTTAAAACTGAGATGCTGCCCTCTTTTTAGCGTTCAGCAACTTTCTTTTTCTTCTTTTTGGCCATGTCCTTTGTTCTGATTTGATTTGACCAGAGAGATTCATTTTAAGGCGGATTCTCTTTCTTTCCTGGGCTGCTTGTTGCTCATCCATCATTTGTCCAATTGCATGTTGAGTCATCTCTAAAGCTTGATAAGGAGCACTGCAGAGCAATCCATTTAATAAAAGCTAATCCAGTTAATACGTATGTGACAAACAGAATTTTAAACTGTTTCCTGGAAGCAATGGGAAGCCAACGAAGAGGTGCTAAGATCGAGGTAATATGTTTTCTTCTTGTACCTCCAGTTAAGACTCTAGCAGAAGTATTTTGGATCAATTGCAGATGATTTAGTGCTTTTTTTTTGTGTAGTGCAGAATACAAAGAGTCGCAGTGGTCGACCAGATGAAATGAAGGCATGAATGACTTTCTCCAGGTCAGCAGCAGACGTAAAAGGTTTGATTTTAGAGAAATGCAAGACTGAGCAACCCCTTGTGCTGGTTTTTTTTTCAAAGGTCAGATTTGAATCAAAGTGTGCTCCCAAATTTCTGGAGGATGGCTTGGAGTTTGTGGGCATGAAGTCAAGTTTAGGATTAATTTTCAAGTGTCAGGCTGGAAGAAGCGAATTTAATTATCTCAGTCGTATCCTCATGAAGCCAAACAACACTTTATATCTTCAGTGCAGTACTTTAGGGCACCTAAACTACAAGAATCAGTAGGATTTACAGGAAGATCTCAGTATGTAGCCAAGGGGAAGTGTGTAAATAGAAAACATAAAGGGACCCAGAGTTGACCCTTGAGGTACATCACTGACAAGTTTCAAAAATGAAGAAATTGAGCCATCAAGGTCAACAGAAAATTGCTTGTTAGTGTTGCTCAATCTCTGGTAACTTTCTCTTTTGTTGACACATACAGTATATCCTTAATTTTAAAGCTGATATATTGAACAGAATGCAGTTATTATATTTAGTACATAGGGCTGTTCTATATGGCTGTTTGAAACTGCCTTTAAAGCAACATTCAGACGATGATTGTGCCACTTTTGTTTATTGTTGCAACCATGTTGACGAACATCCTCTAATAATGACATAGTACTTATTTAAAACCCAAGTATCATCTTTGCTTAAACCCATCAGTGATTTATTCATGGTTTTGGAGGGAGTTTTGCACGTCCTGCTGACACGGGTGTCAGATCAGAAAATGTGTCGATGTAGAGGGCTTTGTCAAACAGTTTAATTTGGAGGACTTGTTTACCATTTCAGTTTGTTTTTGAGTGTGCTACTAGAGGTCAGAAACTACACGTTTTACCTTTAATTTACTTTGTCTTTGGTCAGATATCTGATGTTTGACAGGCAGCTTTCAAAAAGAATCGCATTCACCAACTACAGTTACTACGTTGCTGGAACATCAAACCTGGATGGCAAAGAATAAGAACTCATACAGGTTGTATAAAAGCTAAATGTGAAGTTTGTTGTTTCTTCTCTGTTCAGACACAAACATGAGTTTGATCCGAAATGACGCATCGATCTAATATTTTCTCTGTATCATCACATTCCCATATGGCAGGCTGGAGAAGGTAGTATGATTCATTTGTAATTCTCAGAAGGTCTGTGAAA